>NC_039294.1:1567500-1700000 GCF_003368295.1 Carassius auratus | reverse complement strand
TCTGCCAAAAACCCATTTTAGCCACAAAGTAAGACTTTATTGTTCATTATGGGAAGGATCTACTGTAGTTTTGGCACACTGCAATTTTGCAAGCTTAAAATAGATGTTGAATTGAATTGAATTGTGGTATAAAAGCATTTGTCATTACAAAACTAAATTGCAACCATTATAATCAACAAAACGGTACATTGAAAGCCTGCACCATCACACCTTTGTAGCATGTAATGGAAGAAATTGGCATGCTGTGTTGTTTGCATGCAAGCATTCAAAGCAATAAAACAATATTTAAATTTAATTAGCTGTTTACAATGCAAGCATCCAATGAATTTTGTTGGTTATAATGGGAATGATTTAGCTATGATGCACTGCGTTGTTTGGGTTTAAAGTAGATTGGGTGTTATAACTGAAATGATGTTAGTTGCAAGAAAACATGCTACAAAACAAGATTGTATATGTAATATAGTCAATAAAACTCTCTGCAAGCATCTAAATGTATTGTTTGTAATGACAGCGATTTAGCTTTGTGGCATGTGTAGGTCATGCAATTAAAGCAAGTATGCTTTATATTATTTCTATTTTTCTATTATAATCTCAAAGCGAGACTTGGGAAGGATCTAATGTAGTTTCAAAACATTATCTTGTGCCCAAAATAGTTGTCCTGAATTGTTGTACAAAAAAATTTGTTGTGACAAATTAAGATTGCAACCATTATAATCACCATTGCTACAGTCCACTTCAAGTTACATCAACTTCATTGTTTGTAAAATCAGTGATCTAGTTTTGTCACATTGCATCACTCAAAGTAGATTTTAAAGCTCAATAGTTGCCCTGCACTGTGGTTTGAAACCACCCGACACATCAAAATCAGATCATTCTCATTATAGTCAACAAAGCTGTCTACACTGCAAGTGCATTATGTCACAACATCAGTTTATTATGGGAGTGATGTGTTGCTCATGTTCAAAGTAGACAGAGTTTATTTGCAAGAAACGAGCATGCAACAAATCTTGATTGCTTTCATTATGAAAACACCGCACGCAACATGAAGCGAATTATATCACCCTTTACAACTTTATTGACTGTAATAATGGATGAAAAATAAACTTTTTTCCCCGTTTAATTTTTTTTTCTTCACTGAATTAGGTTTTCCATTGAATTAGATTTATTCCCCCCAACCCACTTTCATATATGAAGTCATTGCCATTTTGCTCCTCAAATAATTGCATGTTTTAAACTGTTTAGGTATAAACAAAAATAGAGCAGCATAAAACAAGCATGTATAAACTTTCCCTTCCACATTAAACAAACATGAACCAGCAGATTTCAGACGCATGTGTTTGATGGCATCCTCCAATCAGAAAAATTATGCAAATGCTTTTTAGATGCAAGCATAACTTTACGTGTAGTGATTAGCCACAGCGGATGCAGAGGAAGTCAAGTGAGTGACATATGGAGATGAGAAGTGAAACACAGGTTCTCACTGGCCTGACAATGCCCTCCAATTAAAAAATGAGTATGTTGCTAAATTGTGCAGTGAGGAAGAACAGTCGTGGTTTTATGACTGTGCTTTATACCTCGGCTAAACACTCAGATTGCTTGGTTACTATACACACTCAGCAATCTGTAGGCAGTCTATTTGTCATTACCCTACTTGAAATAAATGAAAGAAAGAGAGAGGAGGCAAAAATGTGATCATGCATTGCATATATGGTATGCAGTGCAAATAATGATAAATATAATTCATATCTTAATTTATCATTACGTGTAAGTGTTGTACAATTTTCTTGTACCATTGCTAAATCTAATCCACTGTTTAAAAGTAACACTGATGTCACTTTCTTTATCTTTTTATTCTTGGGTGTTATAGCTTGAATGACCTGAATTACAAACACAAGTGTGTGCTGAGATAAAGCTGGATCACTCCCATGACAAAAAACAAAGTTGTCTACGCTGCAGAAATGCAGTGTCATAATTTAGTTTTTTTTTTTTTTGTTAAGGGAGTAATTTGGCTTAAAAGGAGCACAATATATCTGGTTCATTGAATATATTATCGAAATTATTAAAGTAAATGAGGACACTATTTTAATGTTGACTTAAAATATAGTTTTACCCCACTTATGTTTAATGCATTTGGCAGAAGTTTTATCCAAAGTGACTTCCATTGCATTAAATATATACACTATCGGAAATTTTTAAAAAAAATTGGAATACTTTTCTTAATGTTTTGAAAAGAAGTCTCTTCTGCTTACCAAGGTTTAACTTATTTGATCAGAAATACTGTGAATATTATTATGATTTAAAATAATTTGAATATATTTCATGCAAATTAGTCCTGTGATGCAAAGCTAAACTTTTATCAAATTTCATTGTCACATAATTCTTCAGAAATCATTCCAATATGCTGAATTTTTGCTTAAATATCAATAAAGGTTCTTATTATTAGTTATCTGCTGCTTCATTTTTGAGGAAACTGTGATACATTTGTTTTCAGGATTCTTTAATGAACAAAAGGTTTAAAAGAACAGCATGTATTTGATTTAGAATCTTTCGAAACACTATAAATGTCTTAAATGTCACTTTTGATTAATTTAATGCATGCAGGCTTGCTGAAAAAAGTATTAATTTCTTCCTCTCTTTTTACCCCCAAAATTAATGATCATATTAGCATGTTAGAATGATTTCTGAAGAATTATGTTTCACTGAAATTTGCTGAAAATTCAGCTTTGCATCACAGAAATAAATCATATTTGAATATATTAAAATAGAAAACAGTTATTTTAAAATGTAATTAACATTTCACACTTTTACCAATTCTTGCTGCATTCAATCAGATAAATGCAGCACTGGTGAGCAGAAGAAACTGCTTTCAAAAACATTACACAATTGTAAATATTTCAAACTTTTGACTGATAGTATACATTTGTTCAGCTGCATCCCTCGGAATCAAACTCATGACCTTGGCGTTTCTAGCACTGAGCTACAAGACTGACAGAGCATGTTAGCTATTCCAAGGTCACTGGTTTAATTACCAGAGAACACAGAAATGGATAAAACGTACATTAAAAGCACTTTCATCTGACAAATGCATAAAAAATGTGGAAAAAAACAACAACACTTATGGTCTTACCAACAGCTCTACAAATCTCCAATCTGAAATTGTTTTACAGGACTGTGTTCTCTGTCTTTATCTTTCCCTGTGTGTTTGTCCTTGTGCATCATGGTCTGAGTAACCGGGGAATAAAGCAACGCAGGAGCAGATTTTGCTTGTGCATCTGTCCTGCTCAGCAAAGCTCTTTAATATGCCACCCGTGTATTTGTCGTCACCTTAAGCTGTGAGGTGGAAACACACACCGAAGCGACATCAGTTCACCGAATTTAAGCCTGGCTGGCCTTCACCTTCACGCACACACACACACACACACAAACATCTCATTAGAGCCGTCACCTGGAACAGCTGAATAGCTGCACACCTACACACCTATTATCTTTTCCGATCATATTTCGATATCACCGCCATCAGCACCAGATGGGTGTTGGATGCTGATTAAATCTGTTTTGGATGAGGATAGTATAGTTTGATATCGAAATAATGATGTCACATTAGCTGCAGTGCATGATCGAATGAGGGCGTCAAATTTGGAACGAGTTGATGCGGGGAAGCTCGAAAAGGAGAATCATCCGAAGGTGATGCTCGCATGCTACCTGGAATAATAATTCAGCTCTTTTACGCAACGCAGGGCCACAGGTCACAGTTAGGAACTGGGCATCTTTTCTTCAGGGAAACACTTTGAAAAATATCGGCTTGAAAGCATCGTGTGCGAGTGACAGTTTCTGCATCTTTTCTTCTCCGATGGTCAAGGAGAAACGCGTTTGGAGAAGTGCGAGGCTTTGGACTTCAATCGCTTGGACAAAAATACCTAAGCTGCTCAGCCAAAGGAAATCATTAAAAATGAACAATAACACATCGAAGCCCCCAGAGTGATTACCATCATTACGAATCCGCCTTCGGATGAACTGTGGCTAACCTGCCGAGAACAAACAGTCCTTATCGATGATTAAGTCATTTCTACACAAACACAAAAACAGAGCCAAATTGGGGCAAAAGCGATAAACACTTATTTGTGTCGGTTTTTCAAAAGTTGAAATACTTTCTCCTGTACTAGTGTGCCACTGATAGGCCATCTGTATGCTAATTACTGCTAATTGACAAGTAGTTAAGTATGAACAACGGCAGATGCTGCAAAGAAAAAGAATCATATCTCCAAGTTCCCAAGTTCTGTTTTTTTAGATAAACAATCAAACTGAGGTGTCATAAGCATAGTAAATGAAGCTCTCTGTCTAGTGACAGAACAAAAGCAACATTGGAGGGGAAGCACAAGAGAGCCGTGAGGTGACAGACTCACTATTTATAGCCTTGACTCTCCTGTCATCTCGATCCAGAGCGAATCCGCCATTTACTGAATGGATATTTTATTACACATAAGAAAGCTGAAATGTAAATATCACAAACCCTGTCCAGTTCAATTGATATGCTGTCTTTGTGTCAAGTCAGAATTATTGTATTTATGAGATGAATTCAAATGACAGAAAGTGAATGCTGCTGGGATTTTCTTTTAGCTCAGTTGGGGACGTGTCAATTAAAGAATCATGGCAGAGGCTAATTGGTATGGACCCTAGTTAGGGGAAATGCATATTTAATTTGATACAGTTGAAAAACAAAGCAGTGAAGGAGAGAAATACAGCCTGTTTAATATACCTCATGTTGATCGTTTACCTTTGTTTGATTCATTTAAATTCAGTGTCTTAGGTGACTAAGGCTTATTCATCATATTTAAAGGAACACCCAGATGTATTATCCAGATGTAGCTTTTGATAAAAATAAGATTTTCTCACTTTTTGCTAAAAATTCAGCATTTTTTATGAAACCTACCTATAGTCAAGTGTTGATAATATAAAAAAAATAAAACAGCTCTGATCTTTATTTTGGTGTATTGTATATTTAAATATTCATACAGAAAAATATACCAGAGGCCATCAAATTTAGTCAAAGTCATAAAAATCGCTGGCGGTGGCAGGCATCTTTAAAAAAAAAAAATGCGATGGGGAAAGTGTTAAGGGGCTTTAACTTTAAACCATCGCTTCTGGCCAAAATAAGAGTCCATAATCCATAATAATGCTTCGTACAATGAAAAAAAATCCATCTCCTGCTGTCCTCTCACATCAAAATCCACCCACATATTTGTTTAGAACTGTTTTGGCTCGTAAACAGTGCTTAATCTGTGCACATTTCTCTCCTGAATCAGATGAGACAACTTTTTTTTTTTTTTTTCACAGGAGAAAGCAATATCATGGACTCATATTTTAGCTTAATAATGGATTTGTTTCTTACAAACAGCTTTTCACTTTTAACAGATGTTAATCGATGGACTGGAGTGGTGTGGATTACTTTTGAATTATTGTGATGTTTTTATCAGCTGTTTGGACTCTCATTCTGACGGCACCCATTCACTGCAGAGCATCCATTAGTGATGAATGAAGGATACATTTCTCCAAGTCTGTTCCCATGAAGAAACAAACTCATCTACATCTCGGATGGCCTGATTACGAGTACATTTTCATTTTTGGGTGAACTATTTTAGGAAACAAATTAATTATAATAAGTGATAACTATAGAGAGATGCCAACTCGTTCTTTTTGTGACATTGATTCCTTTGCAACCTATAATCTACAGAAGTGGTGTGAGGTGATTTAGTCCAGAAAGACTGAGCAATCTGTTTATTTCTCTCTCCCATTCTCTGAATTGAGCCATCAATCGGAGTGTGTTTACCTCACCTCAAACTAATTGTCTTTAAGTGTCCTTTTTTTTCTCTTTTGGCCCTGGCAGAAACAATCGATCTCTAGAGGTATTGACTAGCATTTCTCTGGCTCTTCCTCATCCACACCCAGTCAGACTCCTCTTCAGTCATATTCTCCTTTACGGCATTTTATTCCACTCCTACTCTGCTGTTACCCCAAGAAAACCGCCTGAAACCTGAGAGAAGATCACTGCCACAGAATAAAAAAAGCAGTGCGGTTCGGCCCGTGAACGAAAGCAGCTGCTTTTGGTCTCTCCGCTGAGGAATTACAGCCAATAAAACTCAAGCTCAGATGCAAAGAGCACTGAATGAATTACAGCTGCTTCCGTATGGACTGCTGTGGAAAGCCTACAGGAAAAAGCTTGTGAAATGTTATGTAATTTACTTTCAGATTTTATTGGGTTGCAAGCTGAGGGATATTTCACCTCGTGGCACATATGAAGCCATTACTCCAGGAGTCCTGGGGGTGGAATATTGCGAAACGGCAAAGATGTGCAGTTTATTCTGCCTTATACTAAAATGCAAGGCTGTTCTCCCAAAAGCACAAGCTTTAAAAAATGAATCACACCAGTTTAAAAGCTGAAGTGTGCTTACTTTACCATCAACATACTTTTTACCTGGATTCTTCACAAATCACGTAGGTATATTTATTATCATTATTAATATAATTAAGGTAACACTTTATTTTAAGGAGTCTTTTTTACATGTTACATACTATTATAAGAGCAATAAGTTATGCATAATTACATGCAAGTAACCCTAAGCCAAATCCTAATCCTATCCATTGTTAATTAATATTACTCACTTCTTAAATGTATAATTACACTGTAATAAGGATACCTTAAAATAAAGTGTAACCTGGTATTATTAAATTTGCTGTTATTACCAAGTGCACTGTAAATGAATAGTAAGTATAAAAGTAATAATAATCGATGTCCAATCAAAAGTCAAGCCAATATTGAATGTATAGCATTTTTCACAATATGCTGCAATTAAAAAAAAGCTAATCCAATCAGAATATAGTGTCAGATGTGTAATATCAGTTTGTATTGTTTTGAGACATTTGTTATTAAATTGATGTGTTACATCATACACTGATTCAAGACTAATTATTTGTTATGAAATCTTTTATCTTTTGTTTTCAAGTTCCAAATATACAGAGAAAGCAATCACTTTTAATTTCCATCTGTAAAGCCTTTGCCACACACTTATTAAAAACATAAATAATCTTTTATACATTAAACCAAACCATCTTAATTATAGCTTAGCATCATCAACAACAACAACAAAAACAACCCAAATAATTACTTTTATATATGTGGTCAATCAAGATTAAGTTTGCCTAACATTAAAACAAACTATATACAGTATTTATATATTATAGAAACAAATTTACACATTGATTCTTCAAATGAGTGTAGGATCAATATAAAGAAAGAATATTATAAATAACATTTGTCTAATTGCATCTTTGCAACTCAAGAGAAAAACACAACATAGCCTCAGGAATTAAAAAGCTACATTAACTGTCCATTAATATCCCCATCCCTAATCATGATGTACACTTTTACTGTGATATAAACACATCTGTCTGAAATCCGAAACTCAACTTTGAGCCGAGTTTGAGCCGAGTGCCATACAATTCCATCAAGATGTACATTAAAGTTTCATCACCGACAGCACATCCACTCAAAGGCCATTATGGGTTCAGTAGTGATGTGCGCGAGCGATATCAGAACCTACACCGTTGGCGCAGGCTCAAAAGAGATACTGAATGAGAGAATGAGCTTGCTGACTCAATGCTTTGTAGGAATGATTAGTGATTCTCTCTGCTTCAGAGCGCAGAAAAAGCTTTGCCAGTCTTTTTTGAAGCTTTTCCCTCTCTTTATCAGCCTCTCGCCTCGTAGACACCCAAAAGTTGAAAAAAAAAAAAAACATAAAAAAAAAAAAAAATTATCGACACGGTTGCAGCTCTCTCATTTCAATATACCTTGGCTTTTGTGGGTCCACAAGCAAAGCCAGAGATCCAAGCGACGTCTGTCAAACCTGAGAAAAGGTGTTTTGAGTCCAAAAGCTCTTTGAGGAACATCAAAGGGGATTCATTACATAAACATTTACTCTAATAATAGAGCGTAAGTGATGAAGACGTGGGAGATGGATGTTAGTGAGATTGCCTGATGAACGTCACACGGAGGATGGAAATGACGCCTGATCAATCTTTGCTTCAGAGCGGATCCTAATTGCAGTGGCAGCTCGCAGCTAATTCCCCATGTCCCGCAGGCAGACGATAACTCCGCATGACTCGCACAATTTGTCTTTCTAAAGCCGAGGATGATGGAACGGCACTTTGAGAGAGCTAATGTGGACGTGTGCAGCGGGAACAGTCATGTTTTTTTTTTTTTTTGAGTTTGCATCATACAGTTGTAATTTGGTGATTTTGAGATTATGGGATTATTTCCACATTTGCCAATAAATGCGTCGATTTAGCCACTGAACAGACGTGCAAACTCACTCTATTAACAGCTTTGATGATGGGCAATTTCGGTTTTTAAATGTTTCAAATAAACGTTTAAGATATTAGTTTAATATATATTAGGGCCGGGACTTGATTAAAAAAAATAATCTAATTAATTAGAGGCTTTGTAATTAATTAATCGAAATTAATCGCATTTTAATCGCATATAAATATTTGATCTGAGAACAGTGCGAAGTAATTTTTTTTCACATGGATTTATAGTATACCATTGAATAATGACTGAATACATAAGCTTAAGCAACAAAATATTGTTTATTTTTGTTCAACCAAGTCTAGCAGACCAGTGCAATTTTTGCCATTAAGTGTAGCAATAGCATATTTAGAAACAATTTAGAAATAGTACATTTCAGAAATTCAGGTAGCTTATAGGTGCTGGAACCTTCTGTAAAGTGTTTTTTAAGTAATACACAATACTGTCAATTACATTCAGAACATTGGAAACACTGACTATTAGAAAACATCTCTCTGTTGCTTCAGAGGCCATAACATACTAAGTCCAACTCTCAATAACCTTGGCCAAAACAATAAAGAGTTCAACATAAACTGCCAGTTGCACCAACAAAATAATACATAGTTCAACATAAAGTGTAAAGTCCACGCTAGCTGCTATATGTTTTGCATTGAGGTGATACTTGAGGTTCGATCATGTGCTGCGGTGATATGCGAACGCTAGTTGGTGCTTCAGTATAATCGGTCCGCCGAAACTCATCCAGTGAGAAACGTTCCGCGGTGCAAAAATAAGTTATAAAAAATGCGGCAAATTTTTTTCTGTAACTAATTAATCTTAATTAACGCGTTATTTTTTGTGTAATTAATTAATCTCAATTAACGCATTAAAGTCCCGGCCCTAATATATATATATTGTTACTGGACTATAATCAGCATGAAATGTATCAAAGTTTATTTTAACACAGAAAAATGCAATGCAAATGTTGCTTGATTGACCTTTACTGTCCCTTTCAACTGCCATTCCCTGATCCATACGCATATTTACAGTACGCATTGATCACTGTGCATTCATAAAACCATCTTGGAGGTCAGAAACCAGTCATCTCCATAACAAACTAGGTAATGTCATATAATACAAGACCTGAAGGACAGCACGCAGGAAGATGCATTTGTTTGCAGTTCAATGGACATGATCAGTGACATTTCAAGTTCAATGACATTTAACATCACACCTGTTGCAAAATATTGACATTTCCTAGAAAGTTTAGAGGCTACCTGTGATACTAAGGAGACGATGCTGCCAAATATATGAAGTAGTCATGTATTAAAGTGACTTTAAAAGTTTCCAAAAACCAGCAGAGGAAAGGAGTGGTATAATATTCATACAATTTCTAATCAATGCATTTGTCACGCACAGCATCATTAAAATAAAAGCTAATGAAATAGAGCTTATTTTTCACATTATTCACACAAGTTACATTTTCCTAAACATTGTCCAGAATAATGAAGAATATCAATAACAAAGTCTTGACAGACATGCAAAAATGATTGCTTTTGACCGATGATCAGCTTACAATTCAAATAAATAACAGAAATAAATTGATCGATATATTGACTTCTTCGCCCACGATGTCTTCATCTTAATTTGGAGCTTTTCAAATTATTAGTTGCTATTACTGTAATTAATTCATGAGCATATAGCATTTTATTAGTCTGACAGCCCTATTAAATAACCTGTTTCAGAATAAAATCGCCACAGACCATTGCATTACTATATTTCAGTCACACTGATCACCCAAACCGTTTTCATATTTGGATTAAACTGCATTCCTTATTCACTCTCTGACTGTAAACTGGCTGTACTACTTCACAAGTACCTTAGCTGTGATTTTTTCCTCCCCCAGACCTGGATTTATTTATGCTAAAATGCAGAGATCTTCCACTCTGTAGGTGGGAAGTTATTTTTAAAGTAATGTTGATAAAAGAGGTCCATAGAGCGCAGCTCGCATCCAGACTGTGGTGTGATGAGCACTCGGTACAACTGATTTCAGATTTGGCCTGACGCCTTTTATCAATTGATTGATTGGACCCTTAAGGTGCGTCGTTTGTTGCATTTGTCGAGCGATTCAATAGCTAATCAAATATACGGCTCGAGGCAGTAATCGTGAACTCTGTTAAAACACACACAAGCTCACATTAACATATGTTGTCTATTAGCCAAACTTAATAACATCTCTCCGGTGAGTAATTAAAAGTGCTGAGCAAAAACTGCAAGAAAATTCTAATGGGTTTGAAGCAAATGATGACAGATTTTTTTTATTATTATTAGGATGAGCTCTTGCTTTAAGACTTCTGAGCTCTGAAAGATCATCCTCTGAGCGGCTAAACTATGTGTGTGCGTGTGTGTTGGTTGTATATAAATACCTCCGGCTTCCTCTCTCACTTTCTAGCGTCTTCCCCCACAGTCCCTTTACCATCTGAGCTACAGTCTGATGCTGCTTTCCTGGAGGTGATGTGAACATGCAAAGGACCTTTCCTATTTCTCTCATCCCTTTCACTAGAGTTTTCCTCCGCCGGTCTGAAGGAAGGCTGGACTACGGGACGAGTCGCACACATGGTTCAGTGACCTTTGCTTTGTCTCCTCCGTCCACACACACACGTACATCTTTCAGTGTAGGTAGAAAGGGTCAGGCCAAGCAATCAGATTCATTCGCCTTTGGTTAGGAAATCAAAGTGGTGAGAAGGCGAGCAAAAGTCCACAAAGCCTTGAGATGCACAGACAGAAATGTGCAGAGCTGTACTATTCACCTAAATGATTGACTTCAGCCGTTCTATTAGTCAGTCATTAGCAAAAAAGAATAACAGACTGTATAAAGTTATTACTTACCAGATAAATAAATGACATTCAATACTTTACTCACCAAAATGACCAAAAAAGCACATCAAATACACAAATCTATGTTATGTACTCTAGTTTTCTGTTAATATAGGTTGGTGAATCCCTCCAAAACAATCTTATGAATATACTATGATAAAACAAATTAAAACTTGTTTCTTTATTTAGTCCACAAAGTTTTAAGGTATATACACTGAACAAAATTATACATTTTAGAGTGGCCTTTCATTGTGGTCAGCCTAAGACACACCTGTGCAATAATCATGCTGTGTAATCAGCATCTTGATATCTATCTCAGCAAGGAGAAGTGCTCATTAACACAGATTTAGACAGATTTGTGAACAATATTTTACAGAAATAGGCCTTTTGTCTACATAGAAAAAGTATTTTGAGTTCAGCCAAATGGGTGCAAAAACAAAAGAGTTACATTTATAATTTTGTTCAGTGTATGTATGTATATATATATATATATATAGAATAGAATAGAATAGAATAATTTTTTAACTCATTCATTTTTTATTCAGTGTCTTCACAATCTTATGCGGGGCATCACAAGTTTTAACAAACTAAATTCATATCAGAGAGCTTTTTTTTTTCAAGTACTATAATTACATTTATAGTTTTTTTTTTTTTTTTGGAGAATTATATTAAATAATAATATAATATAATAATCATTTTATTTTTATTTAACACTCACTTATATTATTTTATTAAAACAAAAACTAAATAAACAAACTGCAATAATAATCTTATTAATGCTATGAATTAATTTTTTTATAGTTATATTTAATGGGTCACACTATGTGTAGTGTGAGGACAAAAACCAAATCTCCAGGTGATCTCTTGAAAACTACACAAAAAAAAAAATCCTATGTGCACCCCTGACAGCGACACTATTGAGTCTAACCTAAGAGCCCAAATTCCATCGTACCAGCATTCCACAAAAAAGATCTGCAGATGAAGGTTAGATGCAGTGCTCCAGAACTCCCTATCCTTCAGACTGTGGCACAATGCCATAAATCCTGCTGCAACCGCTGCAGAGTTTCTCTTTCTCTATGGGCAAATTTTAATTGTTCACTTTTGGAGAAGTGAGAAGCTTCTGGGATTAGAGTTTGAATGCTTCTCTAGTGTCCTTACATTCTCATCTCAGACTCATCTTTCATAAAGTACTCAAATATTCCCTCTTTCTCTCTCTCTTGCTCACACACACACACACACACACACACGCACACACACGCACACACACACACACACACACACTCCTGCTGTCCAGCTGCTGAAATACCATTGCTATGTTAAACAGAAGACAAAATGAAAATGTTGTCACAAACCATACAGACGTTATTCAAGGATAGATGGCATATTTAATGTGATAAAAACTAAAACAAGTTATTAGGGAATGAATTAGAGTTTGTTAAATATGTCATAAAGACTTGTGGCAACTCATGCTTTATGCCATTATCTGTCAAACGAACAAATACTCAGATTTAATTTTCACAGCACTGATTTCATGCACATCAAATTAAATATAAGCTCTGCTCCAAAAGTCTGCCTTACTAAATCACATTTTGAAGCATCACAGAAACAAAGTCTTATAATAAACCTTCTTTTGGCTCAATTTAAAGGCAGCATTGGATATATATTATTCATACAGAATGTGATCACAGAGAAATATCAAGTATAAATGTGCTTAGATTTCAATAAATATTGGAGAATATTATAGTATTTGAATATAAGTGTTTGAATATAACATCATTTATTGTTAACTTGTTAACATGTTAACATAAAACTCTATTGGAATCAAATGAGAGTCAAGTATAACAACAACAACAACAACAATAGTATTGAGGGATAATATTTTTGTAGTTTTTATTAAAAGCTTTTTTTTTCACTTTTAATTGCTTTTATTTTTTAATGACTGTAGCTTTCATTACTATAATTTTCAGTTTAAGTTATATTAGTACATCAAATAAAACTAAAATAAAATAAGAAATATTGCCTTGGCAACTAGCTGAAAAGTTTATATATATATATATATATATATATATATATATATATATATATATATATATATATATATATATATATATATATATATATATATATATATACATATATATAGACTACAATAAATACAATAAATATTAGTGAAATATGCTAGCAACTTCTGAGTAAAACATTTTGAAAGTAAATCCTATATCCCCCATTTTTTAAATACTACTACTGACAATGATAATGATATTAATAAATGTATTATTGCACTACCTGTGCATTTTAATAAATTATTATTTAACTTCTTGTAGGCTGAAATCAGTTCAAGTCCATTTTTTCAACCCAGCTGTAGTGCATTCTAAATAATTCACTTCACTTGTGTTCATTTCAGATAAAATGCCATCAAAGAAGGTAAACCACAGGCAGCTCATTAGGTTTTGTAACAGAGCTGCTGTCTCTTGCTTAAATTCCCCTCACTACGGTAGTTGTTTTTATTATTCACTATGGCTTTTGCCTTCCTTTCCCCGTTTTACATGAGAATACGCACTCACTTCCATGCACAGCCCACTGCTTCTCCTCACGAGGCATTTTCTCCCCTTCACCTTCATTATCACTTGTTTAAAACTTTTACTAGGTATTGAATATTTGATGCAGATTAATATTTCACTGCAGGAGCGCCGTCAGGAAAGCGAACGAGCTGAGAGCAGAGCAGACTTTTACCATTCTCCACCATGGCTTCTTCTTCCTCTCAGACGTGGCATGAGCTTATCTTTGCCCCGTGGCAACAAACATCACATGCAGACCACTTAGTCACACATGGAGAAGGATGGAGAGAGAGACTGTTACATCATTACAGGGATGTTGTTAATAGACCGTAGACCAGAAAACATACGCAAGTACGCAAAAGCTGATGCTGATACCTGACTGCCACATTATAAACGTGTGGCCCTGTACATTCTCATGAGTTTCTGCCGCAGTCATTTCAGAACTCAAATATAGACTATACATATAATTTAATATATTTAATACAAAATAATCATGCACTGTAAATATAAAAATGTTAAATATTAATATAAATTAAACAAATAGTTTTAAATAATATTTAGCATTAATTTATTTAACAAATTTTTTTTTCATGTTTGTAAACCTCCAATGCATGTGTGTCTGCATATATGCACATTATAATATTATTTTATATAATTTGATGAACTTTCCCCCAGATAACCACAAAATGCATAAACAATCCTGTTTTCTGCAAACACTAATAGTACAACATAAATTAACAGAGCTGAATACAGTGCATTCTACAATATAAACGTAGATATAACATAGTATACAGCCTAATTTACATACAGTAGAAAGGAAGTGTGTTTGCCAAGAAAATAAAAACAACGAGTTAATATAAATAATCACACTGCAATTCCAGTGCAGTTAGTGCCTGTAGTTGAAATTGGATTGCAAGCGATTAGTAAATAAGACAACATGTTTTGTGCTGAAATGCAAAGCTGAATGGTCAAACTGTTGGAAAAGAGGTTTCATTCATTTAACCAATGTCATTTAAAGGTATTCAGAGGATATCGATATAGCCATGAGAATGAGATATATCTGAATGTATTTTGAATGTACCAGCCACAAGTCAATCTGTAAACAGCATCATTCAGTGTTTAAGTGACTTTACCCTTTCGGGAGCTACTCTAGATAAATGACACATTTCCGATTCAGCACGTGAAGTGCAGCGGATGAGGCTGAGAAAGAATGTCGTGTCTGGCCATGAGCAAAGCTGGGCTGAAATGAGGCAGTCTGTCACCAGGTACCTCGTACAAATCTCTCTCCCTGAGGCTTTGGACAATGAGAGACAGGAGCAGGTTTCATTCTGTGCTCCGTCCCCTTTGGAATCTGATTAGGCTGCTGTATATGGACTCCAGGGGCCCGGAGCGCTCATATAGACTCCTAAACGGAAGAGTCTTTTTTTTCCGCCTGTTACTCCACAATTGCATTTATTGTAGTAATGCAGCAGCCTACCATACATTTGAACCTGTTTATTAATATGTGATGAGAGCACCATAAATATTAAAGAAATAAAGTCAGCAGTAAAGCTAGTATCATTACATCTTAAGCTACAGTATAGCAGGCTATTAATCTGACAAACTGAGACAATGTGAAAACCTGTGCACATCTCATATCTACTGTTGCAGTTATCTTCACTCCTTCATCATAACCTTTCCACAGATTAAAACTTCTGAAAACCTAAAACGTGACTAGCATCAGGAGACTCAAAAACCACAATGTGTGCCTTTATCCAGTACTAAATCATCTTCCTTTATCTTCTTCCTCACTTCATGGAGGATACAACATGAAAAGAAATTATTATGATTTAATTTCCCACCGGTACAGGAAGCTGGTGTTTTCCCCTCACTCACACAAGCAGCTCTACTCTTGTCCACTTCTCTCATTTTACCTTTAATACTCTCTATTGAGTCTCTCACACCATCAGTTGCACTGAAGCCTCAACTCAAGATAACCAGGTCCAGAGACAGTTTAATCTAGGGTCAACAGATAAATGGGTTTAGCCTATGATCTCCAGGTACTTCTGATGTACAGTAATATTGGAATAAGATGCGGTTTCAAAAATGTTGAATGAATTAGGAATCCTTTTAGGAATCCGGTTTTGAAATTGGTTTTTCAGTTTTACTGGAGTTAAAACAAAAAAGAACGTCTCAGGTTATGAATGTAACCATGGTTCACTGAGTAGGGAACGAGACACTGTGTCCTCTAGGGGGTGCTATGAACACCTGGTTGTGACCCATGTCTGAAGCATACATTGAAAACACAGGACACAGTGTCTCATGCCCTACTCAGGGAACCATGGTTATATTCATACCCTGAGATGTTCCCTTTCAAGGGAACTTCGAACTGCGTCCTCTAGGGGGCACTATGGGGATCAGTATACCCACACCGCCATGCTGAGGGGAGTGCAGGCCAGAATCATGGTGAACACTATGTACCAACTCTACCATTTCCATGGGAGTTGCCCCTGGGATGTTTAGACAGCAGTCTATGACAGTACCCCTTACGGCCAAAGGCCTAAGCTACATAGCCAACTTATTTGTTAGGGCCTTGGCCCGGGGTAGAGCTGAAGGCTTGGAATCCCCCAAATAGCCCCTCATGTTGAGGGAAGCGATGCTTGAAGTGTATTAAAAAATACACACGGGCTGAATGGAGCCCAAGGAACCAAGGTCTAATAATCTCAAGAAAGGGAATGAGGCGGAGCACGTAACCCTTACCATACAGGATTTCAGAAAGTGCATGTACACTTACCACTTACGTGGATTTTACACAGAGCTTAGCGTGTGTACCTAAAGGTTCCTAAGCATCACAGAGGCGCTGAACCCCATGGGAGAGGCAAGCTCAAATTTTACAAACCTCTGGCAAGGGGAGCATCACCTGAGGCAGCATATACAAGATGATTTCTTTAACAGCCACCTACACTTCCAGCTGGATGCGACAGCACAACTAAGCGGCCAGGAGACCCCTCAGGGTGACCTGGCTGGACATCCATGAAATTCCCTGCAGTGCTGTGCCAGGCCTGATGATCAAGGAGGCTCCCGTAGAAACCTGTGCCAAATACCAGAACATGAACCCGGATGGCTGGTGCTGACGAGTGTTTAGTATCATTGTAACTGAGCACTGCATCAGGAAAAAGGCCCTCACCTCTATCCATGTCTTTTAGCAGATAAGTCTGCACCACCATCGTGTGTAATAAAGCCACAGCCTGAACTCCTGCTGCATATGCCTTGCCATTTAAGCGAGATGTATTTCTTGAAGGGGCTTGAATGACAAGGAAGGATATTAAGAGAGGATGTCTCCCCCACAGAAAGAAAGCTCTTTCTACAGGGGGCATCCTCTCATAGCCATTTTCGCACAGCTCTTATTATGAAACCGATGGATGCGAGAAGACAACGGCCTCTTTCATTTTTTTCGATCTCTGTATGGAGATCAGGGAGAAATGGAAGGCTTACCTGAGCTGGAGGGCTATGGTCAGAAAGATAACAATCATCAAGGTGGCCTCACGGCGTCACCTTAACACACTTTCATGGCAAGTCCAACTTTGCTGTGGCACGATCCATAACCTCCAACAGCTCTACACACGCAGGGCAGGAGAATTGAGAAGGCTCAGCCTCAGCTTTTTCACCATCCTCAAATATTTCCTGCTTTTCCTGGGTAAAAACCCAGCAGAGCACTAACCTCAGTATCAGAAAGTGTAAAAGATATAACATCATCCTCCCGAGGCTCTCTCTCGTCCGCCCGCCATTACGATTGCGAAAGAGAAAATCCCTCTCTAAACCATTCAAACAGAGCCACCTGAAATTCTCACAAGCTCATTCTCCTCTGTGCTTCAGCAGCAGCGGGTCCTGAACCTCAAAAAACACTCACAATGCACGCAGATTGACTCCTTAAAGACATCGCGTGTGTGCTCTTCACCCAAACAAATGACGCAAAGATCGTGTGTGTCATCGGGTGTCAAATAACCCGACACGGATACACACATTGTCTAAACGCTTGCTAGTAGTCTCCATGATAGACAGAAAAAGATCGCTCTTACCAGTTCTTTCAGATGCACGCTTCAAACAGAACAGTCAGTGAAGACGAAGAAAAGAAAGGTGTTCTCCCGGTGCTTGTTTGTAGTCGCGCCAGTAGTGATGTCAGAGGCTGTTGGTTGGTGTTTTTTCAATGTATGTTTCAGACATGGGTCACGACGAGGTGTTCCCCATAGCACCCCCTAGAGGACGCAGTTTGAAGTTCCCTTGAAAGGGAACTATACAATAGACACAGCCTCAAATGTCCCAAAAGGGCTAAAGTCATGCTTTCTATCAACAAATGTAGCTTAAAATGCCATGAAATAATGTTCTATAATATAATAAATGTTCTTCATTTCATCATTTGCTCACCCATATTGTCTACTTTCTGTATGAAGATTTGTATTACAGAAATAGTCAATATGATTGTGCACTATATTTCGAAAACCTTTGAGTCATTTGAAAGCAGATGGTAATTAAAATGAAATTTGCAACAAAATTCACATAAAAGCGCAACATAAGTTAAATACTGTAGATTTTTTTCATATTATTTTAATGGTTCCTTAAAAGATTGTTTCTACTGAACTACTCATTTAACCTTATAAAGCCTACTGTATTATAATTGATACATTTCTAGGCAGAGATGTATAAAGTACTAGAAACCCATACTTGAGTAAAAGTACAAGTGCTCTATCAAAAAAGTGACTTGAGTAGAAGTTGAATTGCTCTTTAAGCACCACACTTAAGTAGAAGTACTAAAGTATTCAACATTTTTTGTACTTAAGTATTGCAAGTAGTCTATTTTAAAATTTACTACTCAAGTACTGAAAGTAAAAGTACAAGTATTGTGTTATGTAGTTATTAAAGAAAGTAGTCAAAAGTTTGAACATATTTTTTTTACTATTTCAAATGATTAACCTAAAACAATCACAATTCCTTTGACTGTAACTTTTTGTAAAAAAAAAAAAAAAAAAAAACAAACAAAGAAAAAACTGATTAAAGGGTTATTTCGCCCAATTTGCTAAATTATGTCATTAATAACTTACCCTCATGTTGTTTCAAACATGTAAGACCTCCATTTATCTTTGGAACACAGTTTAAGATATTTTAGATTTAGTCTGAGAGCTCTCAGTCCCTCCATTGAAGCTGTGTGTATGGTATACTGTCCATGTCCAGAAAGGTAAGAAAAACATCTTCAAAGTAGTCCATGTGACATCAGAGGGTCAGTTAAATATAAAAAATAACAAAAACTACGACTTTATTCAGCATTGTCTTCTTCTCTTCCGTGTCTGTTGTTAGACAGTTCAAAACAAAGCAGTTTGTGATATCCGTTTCGTGAACGAATCATTAGATGTAACCGGATCTTTTTGAAACAGTTCACCAAATCGAACTGAATCGTTTTAAACGGTTTGCGTCTCCAATACGCATTAATCCACAAATGACTTAAGCTGTTAACTTTTTTAATGTGGCTGACACTCCCTCTGAGTTAAAACAAGCCAATATCCCGGAGTAATTCATTTACTCAAACAGTAGACTGACTGAACTGATGTGAAGAGAGAACTGAAGATGAACACCGAGCCGAGCCAGATAATGAACAAAAGACTGACTCGTTCACGAGTCAAGAACCGTTTACGAATTCGTGTTCGATTCGAGAACCGAGGAGCTGATACTGCGCATGTGTGATTCAGCGTGAAGCAAAACGACACACAGCGCTGGACCGAACTGATTCTTTTTGTGATTGATTCTGAACTGATTATGTGTTAATGTTATGAGCGCGGGTAAACCGAAGGCTTGCAATCATCACCAATGACGTCATTACGTCGGGGGCAAAAGAACCGGTGAACTGTTTTCTTCAACTGGTTTATTGAATCGAACTGTCAGAAAGAACTACTGGTGATCGGGAAACCGATGCAACCGGTTCTTGACTCGTGAACGAGTCATTATCTTGATCGGCTCGGTGTTCATCTCTCTCTTCACAGCAGTTCAGTCAGCACGCGCAGTCTTCTTAATCGCTTGATTCGCTCAATGATGTGCCAGCTTCAACAAACCTGCCATCTACAGTTCTGGCTGTGGTAATGTGGGTAACGAGTAACGATGCAGCACATAACAAAAATAACGGAGTAAAAGTATTAAACTCATCGAAAATATGTACTGAAGTAAAAGTGGAAGTAGGGAAAAATAATAATACTCTAGTAAAGTACAGATACCGCCTTTTAGTACTTAAGTACAGTAGTGAAGTAGTTCTACATAGTTACTATACATCTCTGTTTCTAGGGTATCTAAACATGATAAAAAAAATCGGGTTCCTGAATCAAATATGATCATCAGATTTTGGGGGAACTTATTCATCTCTCAATCATCATTGTATTGCAGTATGTTTTAGAACAACAGGGTTTTGGATCATAAAAATAAGCAATTAAATATTATGATTTACAGTATTATTGAGAGATGCAACTGATATTTTATGTAAGTAGTCTGCTATACGGTTATGATCTCATTTGATTTACATTACAAGCTTTCTGAATTTCATCAAAATTTTTTTGGCCATATAAATATCACATCAGCACCAAATTGTGTATGTTTGCTCAGTTTAGGCTGCTCACTGAAATGTTGGTGATATATATGACTGATGTATGAATTACAATAGTCAACAAAAAACATTTATTTTAGATATAGGTTCAATAAACTGTTCTATTTTAAAATATTACTATTATTTCATATGTCAGTTATAAGCCCCTGAATCTCACTCACAGAGTGCCCAAGTCTTCTGCCGTGGTAAGCCGAGGCGACACACACATGACAGGAAACCCCAACACTCGCACACAACATTAATATTTAGATCACACTCTGTAATCTCTCTAAATTCACCTCTTCCATCTCCCGCTTTCTTCCTCCATACCTGTGTCTTTCAGTCAGCGGCTCTTGAAGCACAGGTTCACTTTCATTTCCCCCCACAGATGGAGTCACACTCAGACTTGGACGTGTTCCTTTTTTGTCTCTCTCTTTCTTCCTGGGAACTCAGCAGGGACCTGGCAACTCTCTACCTCTCCGTCTCTCTCTCAGCTCATCTGTTTCTGTGCTTTTGAGCTCACAGACGTGGATCCCCATCCTTAATGCCAGACTGCCAGCGCTCATCATACTGAACAATCTCCTTTCCTGTTAACTGTCTGATTCTAGTACAGACAGCCTTAAAAGTCCAGCATTTGTGCATCTGGTGCTGTCTATAGGATGATACAATACTCACAGGAAACAAAAATGACAAAAGATATAGATAAACTATATATATAAAATGTGTCTCCTCAACTGGTTTTGCTTCAGGGACCAGATTACATTAGAACTAAAACAGCAACAAAACTGAGTATACGCTGTAACAAACTAATAAGCCCATAAAGCATATTGCATTTAATTGCATTTGTACTCAAAATCATACATTACTTAGTGTTTTGATAATTATATTACAAATTAAAAATAATTAAGCTCTCTACTAGAGCTTCAGACAAAATCTCTCAAGACTGTGCCCAGATTTGCCAAAAAACTAAATTGCGCATTCAAAAGTCAGAGTTCTCAGCATGAACTCGAATGTTCCTTATAAAATTAATCCATGACCAAATAATCTAGGGCTCTATACGCCACATTATTTTTGTAGCTACTCCTACTCTTTTGTAATTTTTGTTATTTTATTTTTCTTGCAAGGAATATTAAGAAAAATATCAGAGACAAAGCTGATACTTCAAATCAACATAAATGAGAACTCCATTAAGTCTCCTCAAATAAGCCCAGCTATTAGATCTGAAAAGTGTACTGTAACTTATTTTATCTTTGAGGAGAACATGAGATTAAAGTATTTAAGTTCTTAAAACGTAATCCAGATTTTATTGTTCCCCATCATACATTTCAAACACAAATTTTCCAACTGACTGGCTTCATTCTCACACCCATATTTCTCAATCAAATAAATTAATAATTCTAAAAGTTCTGCTCTACATTTGTTCTTACTAAACCTGCTTTGCCTCAGGAAACCATCACATTAAAAAAGGTAAATGGGTTACAAACTAAGTTTCGTGTTGATTTTAACTAATTTGTTCCTTCATTTCTCCTAAAGAATTTCTGGAGAAACAACTAAGACAAAGTTGATACTCAAATAGAGAATTAAATCTTCTTTATTAGCTTTAAAAAAACAACAACTTTGATGTCAACATGAAATCAGAATTGATGCACGTTATGTTCTAAATAAATAACACAGGTCTCATAGTGCTACGTCAAACTTTTCAACCAGTAACACCCATACTTCACAATCAAATCCATTCCTAATGGACAAAATCGAGTTCTGCCCTACATTTGTTTTCACTGAACATTCGCTCAAATAAAGTCAAATTACACTCTTAAAAATAAAGGTTCTTTATTGTCACTGTTCATTCCATGAAGAACCTTTCCATTCCACAAAACGTTCTAGGAAAAAATAGTTCTTCTAAGAACATATCATTGAAAGGCACTTCGGGGAACCAAAGAATGGTTCTTTAAGGCAAAAACCCTTTTTGAATCCTTAATTTTTTTGGTCACACTTTATAATAGGGTCCAATTCTGACTTATATTAACTAACCATTAACTATGACTTTTGCCTCAATTAACTCCTAACCTTATAAACTCCTGCTGCTTATTAATAGTTTATAAGGTAGTAGTTAAGTTTAGGGTATTGGGTAGGATAATGGATGTCATTATGTACTTTATAAGCACTAATAAACAGCCAATATGTTAATAATAGACATGCTAATAAGCAACTACTTATTAGTGTGAATTGGACCCTATACTAAAGTGTTACCATTTTTTCTTTATATGAAAGGTAAAGGGGTTGCAAATATTGACTTTTAATGAGTATTATGGTCTTCTGGGTCACTCTGCCCCCTTCCTAATTTAAAGAAACCACATAGGCCTATATATGTGTGCGTGCAAATGTGTTTGTGATTCTGCAGGTCTCCTCTGGGAGTGTTATTCACACCTTCATTCTGGGCTGGATCAGATGAAAATGTGTGGTGACGTGGGCCGATGTTATTGATTTAGTTAGACCTTGTGCAGTGGGGGAGGTTACGTAAGCCCAGACAATTATTCCTTGGGCTCATGGGGAGAAGGAAACTTCCTGAATGTCCACCTGGATCTTCTTCAGCGCTCTGAACACTGATTCACACGCCTGGAGGTTACAGCCACCCAGCTGATCAGGTCTGCCTGCTAGATCTGTTTGATTTCTTCCAAAAGCTGTACAGTCTCTACTAACTTTATATTTTGCATTGGTGAACAGACACTCATTTAGATTTAGTCTCACATAGCCAGACTTTTGACCGTCTGATCCACATTGCAGCACATCCTGGCCAAGAATCATTCATTTTAAGACTGTCTGACCGTTATGTACGATGACTTGTTTAGGTGCAGGTAAATCAGATGCAGCCCTAAAAGCACAGTCAAATAAAATAAAGACACTCTCAAGGACACTTGACTTGTTTATTTGCTACTGTCTCAAACAAAACTGTTGAAAATCTTTCCAAGACGCGATGGCACAAACCTCACAGACTTTGCCAAATGCAGCTATTTTTTTTCTTGGAAGCCCTCATAGTAGCAGACTGGGAACTTGTAAACATGATATTGTTTCCAAGTGAACTGAGACAGATTCACAGAAACTGTGTTTAGTGTATAGTTCTCAAGTGGTTTGAGTTTAGTACCTACCTGTTTTGATGCTCTAGGATGAAAACAGATTTTTAGGAAACTTTTTTGTTTTCGTATATGCCATATTTGTCTTAATATTATATTATATATATACAATTATAAATACAGATGTAATATATACACTATAGTTACAAAGTATAGGGTCAGTTTTTATAATAATAATATTATTCAGCAAGGATACATTTCAATGATCAAAAGTGTCAATAAAGATGTTCATAATGTCACAAAGGATTTATATTTCAAATAAATGCCGCTCTTTCTTCTCATCCTGGTTTACACAAAAATACTAAGCATCACTACTGTTTTCAATACTGGAAATAATATTTGTTTTTGAGCACCAAACTAGCATATTAGACAGTTTATTTACTGTATGAGCAATATCACATGAGTAGCAGTGAAATATGGCTGTTTATCAGCATGGCTGTGTTTTGGCCACACACACACACACACACACACACACACACACACAGTATATAAACACATTAGTTTAGAACCAGCTGATTTTTACATAATTTTTGCAAACTTATGCATCATTCTGTGAAGTGTTATGCAGCCTCAGACCAACAGTACCATCATCTTACAAGTTTAAAAGACCTAATTTTATTCATATGTTAATGTATTATTCACCAGAATTTAAAAACTAATAGTTGAGCTCATATTTAACAGTCAACTCACTATTTAGCACAGACAGTTGCATATTTCCCTAAACGCCTTCCCTCAAACTCCTGCATACCAAGACCTAAAATGGACAATTTATTTAAATTCCATTCCATGACTTAAAACGAGTTTATTTGTGCAAATACTTTATGTAATTGTGCATTTTTGCACATAAACACATGGAAAATAAAGGTGTCTTACCTGTATATGATACAGGCGCAGTCTCTGCATGTGCCACAGTTCTCAATGTCCTGTCCCGTTCGGTACGAGTGTCTTCTGAAACACACAAGAATACAATAAGCAGGGTTTTTTGTTTGTTTGTTTGTTTTTTAAATGTGAGCATGTCGCTATGAAAGAAAGCCTAATAACTTTCATGATATTGCCAGCAGACAACACAGATTGTTTATTGCACAAACTGAGAATGTAAAGTATGTTTGATTCAAAAACAGTTGAAGCAGCTCATGTTCATGGTTTCTTTGATGAATGACCCTTCTGAGTGTCTGACAGTTATGTAAGAGTGAGTCACAGCTAACAGGACTATACTATCATTCTGCTTCTGCTTAATTAAAACACTAACGTTAGTGTGTGTTTATATATTGTGTATGTGAGACATATTCTGAGAATGCCAAGTTCGCTTTATACATGTATTGAATTTACAAGCAGGTATTACAGATATCTTCAAAAAGTCAACACACAAAAGGATAAGTTACAGTTGTCTCTTCACATGAAGCCCCTTTAAGAGCTTTTCTTTTTACACTATATTACAGCAGTGCATATGACTACAGACACCAGGTGCTTCTAAGTTAAAGCGTGTGGCAGGAAGACTATATGCATGCATGTATACGTGTCACATACACTGAGTCTCACATGGGATAACAATGCTAGCCTGATTTAGCAGCTCGACACAAAAGGGACTAATTACACATCACAGATTTCCGGAATCTTCCTCCTCGCCTTCCTCAGCTTCTGGAATTAAAGAGCTGATGGTAATCCTGAGGCTCTCGAGCAGCGCTTAAATAATCCACAGATGGGAATCAATCCTAGAGATGCTTTATGTGAAGATCTTTCATCATTTTTTTTAACCAGTATGCTTTATATTTAGAATAGCCTGCACTATACATAAAAACATTGTGCATGCATCCATCCATTCATCCCTGTCTTAACATTATTTACTGTAGCATTTATTAATATTTATTTTATTTTCTTATGTTTTAATTTTTGCAACATATTTATTCTTTGGGATAAACCCCTTGAGATGCATTGTCTAATTTTCAAGGGGGTCCTATTTGTAATTTAATTTTACGTTTATCATAATTAAAATTTGTATATAGTTTTAATTCATTGATATTTAAGTACTTCAGCTTAAATTTTATTTCATTTAGTTGCCAATGTAACATTTCTAAGCTTTTAAGCATGTGTTTTTTAAACTACATTTTAGCTTTATTAAAATTTTTGCTATTTATATCTATTTACAGTATCTGTATTATTTTAAAACTCTCAATGTATTTATTATTATTAATATCTATCTATCTATCTATCTATCTACATGCGTCCACTGTGTATTAACTGAAGTGACAGCTTTGACATTAAAGTAAAATGTTTTTAAAGGTCATCAGTCTTGCTGTCTCCTTTTTCTACTCACAAGCAAACACTTATACATGCATATGCACACACACACACACACACACACACACACATGATCAAGGCAGCAGTCTCATTAAAAGCTGTTTAAAGTCTCACTTTAAGACGTTCACTGGGGGACAGCCTAGTCATTTGTCATCAAAAGAACACAGCTCCTGTGTGTGTGTGTGTGTGTGTGTGTGTGTGTGTGTGAGAGAGAGAGTGTGTGTGTCTATTCTCATAAAGTGAGAGTATAGCCAAAATAAAAGAGGAATGGGGAGAAATAATCAATAGCCCTGATGATGTAATTCCCCAGAAGGCTTTGACCTTTGAACTGAAAATACCAAACAAAAGAACTAAACTATTTGACATAAAATATAGCCACTATATCCTAAATAAATATATAAATACACCAACCAAAAAGCCAATCAATCATAAGCTGTGGTGCTTTTGCACATTAAGATTAGAACACGCATTATAATTTAGTGTCAAACTCATCCATCATTAGAAATTGCTTGTTAAGACCTGAAAGAAATTAAATTACGATACTGAGAAAAGACGGGGAAAAATATATGCTTGGCATCTCAGAGCTTCTGGACATTTGAGGGTGCAAGTCTTTTACTTATTCATTTAAAATATTTTGTCATTTTAATAAATGAATAAAGGCATCTGGTCAGTTGTGTTTCTCTACTTTAGTGACATTCTGGAAAACTAATACGGATTGAAAGTGAAGAAGATAAACAATGTGTTTGAAACAGACATTAAAGATAGTTCAGATTCTGCTACGGTTTTAAAGAGAGCTGAGCTTTAACTTCTAAAAATGAAACAAAACTCGATGCATTCAGATTTGTATGTCCTCTCAACTACAGTTAATTTTAAAGGGCACTTAATACATGAATTCAACTGGGCTTCCTAAATGCTTCTAAAGGTGTATTCAAAACAAATGTTTCTGGAATATAGTTGGACCAATGGACCATTGACACTCCTAATTGAGATTGTAGATAGAGTGTCAATGGTCCATATGAGAGATAGGTGGCAGTTATACACTAATAAGACTACAATATTAGAATCTTAGGTATAGGGTAGGGTTAAGGAATCTAGAATATGGTCATGCAAAATAAGGCATTAATATATGTTTTATAAGTATTAATATACAGCCCACATTCTATACTAGTAAGCAACATTGTTCACTAATCTAAAGTGTTACTGAAATGGTTTTCCAAGTAATTCACTCAAAATGTACATACATTGGAAACTTGCTTTTATACAGTGCTCTAGCATCACAATGGCAACTTGTGCACTATCACAAGTGTCAGTTTCTTGCGATATAAATAACTTTTCATAGTTTCTTTCCAGTTTAAAACATTACGAATGCTTGATTAAGAAATGTGGTGACAACAGCCAAACGAGGCAGTAGATTGATTAATGACACACTTCACAAGAACATCTGAAAATTACCCCAAGTGTTCTTAGATCGGTTCTCTGAAATGACCTTTGAGTGTTAATTACTCTGAGAGAGACTCTGTGGGGATTTGAGTGTAAGGTTAAATGCATTTTCTGTCTTTTCCGGGTTAACTGAATACAGCTGTTTGAAACACATAGAGAAGATGTTCAAGTCTTCACGTTGCTGGTTTACTTACTGGTGCTCAGTTGATTTATACAGTTTTTACTCAAATACAAGATGAATGTGAGCAGTTATTACATTACCACAACAATTTTAAGTCAACAAGCAATACAAATTGACACTATATAAAATGATTCCTGGTCTTACTTTGAATGATTCATCAGTGCACGGTATCTACTGTATCTATCAAAATTATTTTAGCATTAGCTTGAATTTCGATATTTTCAGTTTTGAATGCTAATTTCATAGGAAATACAGTTATTCACATTACAGAATAAAATGGGTTGCACACACCAATTCACACTAAATTTAATGCATTTGTACATTGCTGGCAAGCTATGTTGTATGTTAGCATCTTTGAAATAAAATAATAGCTCAGACAAAGCAAATTCGAAAGAGATTCAGCATAAGTAAGAAAACCTTTAATGACTACAGAATGAAGTGACTTGCTTTAAAAGAGACTTTAGACACAAACTAAAAACCAACAAGAGAATAAAATTAAGTGAGAAGCCATTTACACATCATAATCACATAACGCAGGGCTCCACTCCATGTGCTAAAGATTCCTGAATGCATTTTTATAAAAAAGACTAATCATCTTTGATGGGGCACTGATCACAGCAATTGTAATGACACAAAATTATGCCATTATCCTCTTTCTGTTGTTTTCTGCTACATTGTTTTCATTGTGAAGAAGTTAGACTAGCACACATTTACTAGCAGAATGCAATTTCACATATCTTGTCTTTCCAGTGGTTAAACATCATTGATTTACCCAAGCAAGGATCTTTTCTTTGAACAGTGATTTTGGTTTGCATCTGAAATATGCATAACTTTAATGCATAGTGATTTATTCCGACATCAAGCCAATTCAGAACATTTGTCCTTACAAGCACAAATAAATTGCTACTTTTTCATGCATGTTAATATGAACAAGCTAGTCGGAGTCATTTCTAAACCCGTACGTGCTTCAAGCATTTTCAACTAAGAACAAAACCATGAACCGCAAACTCTGCCTAAAATGATGCAATTAAGTCTTTGTGGAGAACACTTGGTTGACTGAAATGCAACAGAGAATCTCTCCTGGGCAACCTCGCAGAGTAAAACAAGCTTTCCGGCACACTTTGAAGCTGATGAAGTTTATAAATATGAGGCGTATGGGGCATCTACGAAGAAAGATGCCGATCCAAGCAATTTATAAGTGCCGGATAAAGGCAGTCTTGTTGCCCATCTAATTATACACATGCTTCTAAAAACAGAAGCTCATGGATAACATGACAGCCAAAGTTTATAGGCAACCCACGAGGCAGCACGCTTTAGAAATGGACACGTCTGAGAGTTTTGGCAAGCGTATTTTTCTCTGCTCAATCGAGCCCCGGAGGAGACATGCTGTCAGGTTTGAGAAACATGCAGTCAACAAGCTGACTGTTGAGTGTGATGGACAGCAATGTAATGCCACCGGTGTTGTGCATCGAAACTCTGAAAAACCTGGTGCTGCACTTGATTTAGCTAAATGACATATACATTTGATTTAGGGACACTAGGAACGGCACTGAAAATCACATACTACACAGGTCCTCATTGCTTTCTATAACAACGTATATTCTACTGCCCCCTTCCTCAAATCTTGCCATGCAGGTCCAATGCACTGCAGAGTTTAGCTCCAACCCTGATCAAAGTCACCTGCCTGTGGTTTTCTTATGAACCCAAAGACACTGATTGTCATTGATTAGCATGCTCAGGTGTGTTTGATTAGGGTTAGAGCTAAACTCTGCAGGAAAGTGGATCTTGAGGTCCAGATTTGAGGATCCCTGTTCTACTGCATGCTGGTTTTACAGTATTCTGTAAGAGTACTGGGTATAAAATGGGATTTTGACCTTTTTAATGGCGCAAAATGGAAGTTAAGAGATGGATTGCACTGCATTGTGGGAACCATACATTTAGGACTCCTCAACATTTGTCAAAATAATTAATGCATTTTGCAACATCGAGACTGTTATTGAACTGAATAGAATAAACACTGAACTCATTTGAGCTGAATAATGACACTAATGACAATGAATAATGATAGAATATCATATTTAATTAAGTTTGCATGATTGATTCTGTTTTTTTCATTATTTTTTACTGTGAAGCAGCTTTGAAACAATGTGCATTCTATCAAGAGGTATAAAAATAAAAGGTACATAAAGACTTCCTTCTTTTTTTTTTTTTTTTTTTACAATATTTACAAATAACCTCTAGTACAACATCCAGTTAACATGCATACAGAAATTGTGCGAACCATGCATACACTATAAAACATTATTTCAGCCTTTCTACTTGTCATGTTTAATTCAGTGTTATTTGCCATTTCTGTGTGATTGTTTGTTTCATTTTCTAGCAGTCAGAAATGTTTCATAGTAACCCTACACCAAATTATTCTCAGCGCACTGTATATTAAACTAGATTTGTTAAATTAAGAAGAAAATGTTGGTATGTTATTGCTAGTTGGATGCTCACTCACCCATTTTCATCCTCCATGATATTCTCACCTCTTTATATGGCTCAGGTCTCACTATTTTTTACCCATTTTATCATCTGCCAGGCAAAATTGGTTAGAAAAGTAATAGCACCTGTCATCAACAAGATGCATGAATGTAGTCACAGCTAAAGGATGTTGTTAGGTATGATGTACAGCAGAGTCTGCAAACCTTTTAGCTGTGACTACATTCAAAACATTGCGTGGCCTCAAGAGCATTATTGCTTTTCTAAACCCAGCGCAGTTTCATTGGAAAGATGAGCCTCTATCTACCCATATTTTTTGCAAAACTTCAAAAATATACTTCCAATTCCCTGCAGATTCCAGCTGAAATAAACACTAGTGGTAGTGAAACACAGAAACTTTTATTCCTTTTTCACACAAATTATTATTACAAGGGCAGAATATTGATTAATAAACACTTTCACTGTTGTTTGCATCACAGAACCAGCTCAACCAGTCAACCTGTTTATTATGTATAGTTTGAATTACTTTAACATCAATCTGAACACGATAAAAGCTAAGCTGTGAGATCACGGCTGAAAAGCATATGTTGTATTTTGTGCCGTGGGCAAATATTAAAACCTAGATTCAAACTGTAAAGGAATATTTCAAGTTAAATTGAATTTAAGATCTCAAAAAGAATGTGACATACCACAAATCTTTTTTTTTTTTTTTAAATAAATAAAATTGATTTGTGCTTCAGGTTGAAAAAGCAAACAAATAAAACAGAAATGCTAAATATTACTAATTTTGGATGTATTTGAATTGAATATAAAATTTCCATCTTTTAACTAACTGAATATTGATTGTTCCACAGCTAATCGTATTTTAACAAAATTCATCCTTTTTGACATTTGATTTTATTTGAATTGATGCAAATAGTTAAAAACTAATGAACTAATTAAGCCAGACTAATGAATCATCTCTTTGGCAGCCAAGAGACTCTCTAGCTAGTGTATCACAGTTAATTCTGTAAAGATTTTTAGTTATTCGCCATTTATCAGGTGCGTGTTATTGAAAGCAGTGCGCAGCACACTAATTGCAGAGACCATCCCCTTGAAACTAAGCGCATCGCTGTAGGGCACAATGGTTATTGACCGCAGACAGTAATCTGTGTGTAATCAAGCGACTGTTAATGTACTTTACTCTAGGTTTTGGCGACCAAAAGCAGTGTAATGGAATCCTTTGGTGATGCACTTCAAAACAACTAACGAAACAAAATGGAAATGGATGGAACTTTCTTGGTTGCAATTGTTGAGGAAGAAACGAGCATTAAACGGATGCCTTCGGGGCATGTGTGATTAATTACGGTGTCTTTACCGCCACAGCGGGAGCATCAGTGTGTGTTTGTTTGCCCCCTAAACCACACTAACTGTTGGATAAACATATGTCTCTGGAGTGATTTTGTTTGGACGTTTAACCTTGCATTATACATTTCTGAAAGCGCTGCAAGGTGCCGCTGGCGACTGTAAACAAATGATGGATTTTTTTCGCTATGCTTTATAGAGAAAAGACAAATTGCAAAATAAATAAATAAAAACCTATTTACAGCACTTTAAAATCAGCTCAAATTGTTTTTGTCTAACCAAAGATTTCACTCTGTAAATGAATAAATCTTTGGTTAGACAAATTCAGTTTGTATTGACATTCACAGAAAACCTGTCTGAGTGTGTTTTATTGGGTTTTGTGTGCTTTGTGGGGCAGAAAAGCTGGAAAAATTTTCCAGAAATTGAAAAAAAGGATTGAAAGAAAATAAAAATTGCATTTAGGCTGCATCACCATAGCCTAAAACAATTACTACAATATCTGTTAACACATATGCATCACCAGTATCACTACTGCAGCCACTGAAGAAATTCTCTTTAGATGTGTCTGTATTCATTGCTCTTTCTCTTTCATATGTCTAACACCCTGTCTGACTTGTTTCTGAATGAAAGGAGTCACTTTCCAGATAAATAACCTCAGTGTTATAAAGTGGATGTGGAGGTGCAGGGTAATTGACTTCATACTCCTTAGCTCCTCTTATGTAAACCTGCAGTCACGGCACATGACAGCCACAAGATAAACACCATTTAGGAAGTGCAAACAGAGCCTGGTGGCAATGAATCAAGCCTGAATCTATTCATCCGAACTATGGATCAATAGAGCAAACCATTTCACCAAACAGATGCAAGGGTTCTGCTATCACAGAGAAATGCAGTTTACATAATATCAATTTATAGCCAGACTGTGGCCACTAGACAAATATCAATACTTGAGATTTTATGTTGAGATATTTTTCTGTTTGATGCATTTCTCAGTTTTCATGTGTTTGCCCTTGAAATGGCTTAAAAGGGATTTTTATACCCCAATCAGAAAACCTATCATTTCAACCAAACAGCCATTATAGCCAATTAGATTCCAAATGTTTAATCCAAGAAGTAAAAAAAAAAATGGTCAAATCTAGTAGGAAACATGTCTTTTTTAATTGATATATATAAAGAAAATAAAGTAATGGCAGTCTAATATTTAATCCATAATTGCTTGAATGTTCAATATTTCATGGCCAATAAACAAAAAAAAAGAAAAAAAAATGATACAGAAAGAGAAAAAAATGATGGAAAGGGAAAGAACGAATATAGAAAGAGTAATGATGAAAAGAAGGGATGAAGAAAGGAATAATTGAAGATGGATGGATGGATGGATGGATGAATGGATGATAGATAGCATTTATATCACACCATCCAAAATCCTCAGACACAAACTGGTTTGTCATTTGGGGGGACTGTACGCTGGTTGAGCAGCCATTAAAATACACATCCGTGCAAGCGTGGAGAGAGAAAGAGCAAGAGCCTCCTAATGTGCAGGTGTGAGTTTGGCATGTTAACTTGCTGAGATCTAGACTCCAGCACACTGAGTCATGTTTAGCAGGTAGGAGGGAGAGTGTCAAATGCAGGGCTGTTTATCGCTCTCAACAAAAACACTCACAGAGTAAGCTATTGGAATGCACAAAAGATTTTCGATGAGAAAACAAACAAAATTAAGTGCTAAAAAATGTGACTGTCTGTACAAGGAAGTTAAAGTTTTCTTAAATGAAAATTCTTTCTTTATCTTGCTCTCGCTGTGTGTGTGTGTGTGTGTGTGTGTGTTATAATGTAAAATCATCCAAATTTTGTTAAAATTTTTCTAAAACTTTTTGTTTAGGAATATAAAAAAAGAAACAAAATAAACACAAAAAATAACAATAAACTCATATGTGCAGTTTTACGTGGCCAACTAAAAAAATGCTATAGTTAAAAGAGAAGGAAAGAAAGAAAGAAAGAAAGAAAGGAGACTGATGGATAGAAGATAGAAAAGAAGGAAGGAAAGAAAGAGTGAAGAACGATAGTTAGAAAGACAGACTAAAACATTCTATTCAGGAATATCCTAAATCGATGCGGTCTCTAAACATTTTACTCCAGTGTATGTCTACTGAAAAAAACAAGCATCACACGCGTCCACAACGCTGACCACATTTACAGATGGGCCAATTGCGTTACCCAAACAACATTATCCATTAAACCTCACATTTGTGCTCGATTACATCTGACAGCAGTGGCGTCTGATTATCCAATCTGTTGAGTTGGCTGCTCCAGAGCTCCGATGGCTTTTCTAAGACCATTCTCCATTCTCCGAGCTTAGAGGTATCAGGAGCCCAGCTTATCCACGGCCTTGTTTGTGTTCTCTGGGCTCTGACGTGGATCGAATGAGCCACACACCAGCCTCCTCACCCACCACCATCTGTGTTGATGTAAAATAACCCTGGATCTTCTGATCCCGGATCGGTTTCCTCCTCTTGATTCCAATAGGACTGGGGTTGAGGAAACTGGTCCTGGACGAGGCCTTATGGTCAACGCCTACTCCAATTAGCCTCCACAAATGCAAAAGCCCCAAATGTGTGGGATGTAAAAACAAGAAAGAAACGCTCCATAAAAAAAACATTCAATGATGGTGAAGTGAATTGTACATATTTTATGACGTTGCAACTGCATGACTCCTCTTTCTGATGACTAATTTAAAGGTAGAATGCATGAAAAATGTGGAACTGCTAAACATGACATTAAACTAGAATGACGATCCATGGCAAAGACGACTATGAAAGTCTGAAAATGTAAACCATAATATCAGCAATAAACATTTCAAACCTGAAACATCAAGTAATAGCCAGTTTTTTTTCCCCCGAAATGAAGTTTATTACATTTTTAGATTGTTTTTGCGCATATGTATTTTGTGGAACTTCATATTTAATTAATTTTATGGCTCATATAGTATTAGAAAGAGAGAACATGAAGTTAAAGTGCCTTAATTGTTTTTATCATAGGCCCAAACTAAGAAAAATTTGCTATTTGGAGCAGATACTAATATTTATATGGCCAAAAAGTAGGCCTATCATGAAATTCTAATATATTGTAATGTAAAACAATGAAATCATCTTTAACTGTATAGCAGATTACTAATATCTCTATGGCCCTATCATACACTCATCATGTCACTCTATGGGCCCTATCATACATCCGGTGCAATGCAACGCAAGTGTGTTTGCTAGTTTCAGTACAGCCAAGTCATTTGCATTTATTACTACTTATGATAATGAATGAAATTCTAATTCCTCCCACGCCTTCTTCGCCTCGTGAAGATGTGGTCTATTCCTGCTTGTCCCATAGATGATCTGCTCGCGCGCTTTAACTTCACGCACAAGCAGATCAGTTTCTTCGCTTGAGAAGCGTTCAGCTTTTCTGCCCACAAATTCCGCCATGTAAATAGCAATCCGCCATGGCGCGAGTTCATCTCACTCTTAAAGGGAATGGGAGATGACACTCTGATTGGTTTATTGAATGTTCCGCCCATTACTTATTAAGAAAATATGGACAACCCATTCCAAAAATGCGCCCCGGCACACGGACCGTTTTTCCGTCGTTAAAATAGCAAAAGTGGATTTGGACACGCCCTGAGTGCACCTGCACCGTGAGCTTTACACTTTGTGTTTAGATCGTTAAAATAGGGCCCTATATCTCCCAATATGTAGTAAGATAATATAAATGCTTAGTTTTAAAGCTCTGTAGTTTCTGAACGTACATACCTGTATAATGCAATACAATACAATGATGTTCGAGAGATGAACAAATAAATGTTCCTCAAAAGCCTGTTGAACTATTTTCATGGGACTATTTTCAGGCGCTGCGTAATATCTCATACCCATGGTACTGCAGTAAAGTTCCTTGATTATTACACCTAAATGAGAGTATAGTTTCTAGCCATATCAGCCTAGAAAATCACAACTTTTCATTTTCTGTTGGTCTTGGTACACAATGTAACTACAAAAGGGTCAAAGTTTTAAATAGGAAAAATATAGAAACTCTTTGGTAATTTTGGAGCGAGATGATAACTGTCTAATCAGATTCAATGATCTATGCTACGCTAAGCTAAAAGTGCTACCGCCAGACCCAGAGACCAGCTGAATGTATTCGAAAATGGTAAAACTTACCACGAAAAAGAAGTTTATTAAATTGTGCTATTAGTATACTTCTTTTAAACTATAACATTTTGAGAAACATTTATTAATTTAGCTGATGCTTTTATCCAAAGCAACTTACAATTGCTATATACAGTATGTCAGAGGTCGCACACCTCTGGAGCAACGGGGGTTAAGTGTCTTGCTCAGGGACAGATTGGTGTCTCACAGTGGATTCAAATCCGGGTCTCTCACACCAAAGGCGTGTGTCTCATCCACTGCACCAACACAACCCCTATAAATAGGAAAGTATGGTTTTAGTTCACTTTTTATGTACTTCTAATAAAACCTATGAGTATACTTGAGGTATAAAACTACTAAACTAGTAGTTTACTGAGACTATACTTCAAAGTGTACAAAGTATTAAATTAGTAAACTGTCAGTAAACTTGTAGTATACTACTTTTTGGTAAGGGTAACTCTAGGGGAGTTGGAAAATTAACCTATTTTTTATTTTTTTAAAGTGAAGTGTTCCTTTCAGGGTCTAAACTGAACTGTGTTTGGTCACAGAATATTGCTTTCCGTTCTACCTTTTCTAAGTCCATTCTCTATGTTATTACACTAATAGGAGCCACAAACAAAGAAGCGAGCAATGCTACACAGCAATTATGAGCTAATTTCGTACACCAGTGTTTGAACATTCTCAAAGGAACAAGAAAGTGGTAATTCTCAGGCCTTCATCAGCTACAACAAACAACCTTGTGTGCATTATAGGCCATATGAAGCAAACTGCCTCAAATGATCCTCACTTAAAATCATTACTTTCTAAGGCTTTTCCCACTATGATAAATGCTGGATTTATGATCTTTTGAAACTCTGTTGAGGTTGAGTCAGGTTTCATGCTTTTTATTCTGAAGGGGGTTAGCAGTGCTTTTAACCTGGGTTTATGAAGTCCTGCTTCACTAAAAATACTCATGCTATTTGTTCAGTCACAGAAACTAAAATAAGATGCACATCTAATCAAAACTGTTGAATCGATTTCACTGACATTTTGTAGTGATGGACAAGCTGCACTTACAGTAAATATTCAGAGCATTTCCATAGCTTACATAAACACAAAAAGATAAATAAGTCAACGTTAAATAAAGAATTGCCCCTTTTTAACCCTTGCTATTTAATTAAGTTCTTGTTTTTAATAAAGACTTTCTGCACTGTAAAAAATCCAACTTACATTTTGTTTTGCAAACTCAGTTTTTAAAGTTAATTCAACAATTTAACATTAAAAAAGTTGAGATAACACAGAAATGTAAGTTGAATAGGAATTTAGATCAATTTGTTACACCAAATTAATATTTCAAGTTAGAACAACTAACAACTTTAAGTTGGTTAATAGTATTGCCAACAAAGGCTGATGAGCATGCGCAGTTCAAATGCTTTTTTAAACAACGCCATTTTATTTTCTCCTGTTTCATTTTCGAGTCACCTTAAGCGGCCTCTGTTTATTCCCTCATTGTGATCGCTATGGTAAGTGTAGCTATGTGTATCAATTCACGATATGATTTAAATGAAGTTTATTCACAATATGCGCTTTTGTACAACATAGGTGGCGGCAAGTTAGTCAGTTAAATTTTCCCGCCTGGTCTTATTGTTGCCTCACGTCAGACGTCGCCTATTTTTTCTGCCTGACAGTTTAAATTAATCTCTCCGGTAGGTGCTGTTCTTTATATAATATTTATCATAAGAGTTGAAATGTGTTTGTTCAAAATATGTGCTTTTGTACGCCGTTTTAGGCCGGTGACACACTGGCTGCGTGGCATCTCTTCTGCGTACCAGAAGCGTGGTCGCTGCTTCGCGTTTTCTGTGTCTTTAGAGTTGCCTCAGGCGGCGCCCAGTTAACGTTGGTCCGTCATTGTTATCGCTCCGGTAAGCGGTGGTTCTTTGTGTATCAATTTAAGCCATGATTTAAATGAAATTTGTTCACAATATGCACATCTTTACAACGGTGTAGGTGGCGGCAAGTTAGTCATTTCAGTTTTCATGCTTTGTCTTCGAGTTGCCTGAGAAGGGTCCGACGAGCGCAAGTTTTTTTTTTCCTCCGACAGTGCAATCGCTCTGGCAGGTAATGTTCTATGCAGGCTATGAGAATTAACAGTAAGGTCTGAATGGTATTTGTTCACAATATGTGCTTCTGTACAGCTGATTAGGTGGCTCCAAACTGGTCAGTTCAACCTCTCCTGCTTCGTCTTCGAGAAGTCTTTTAGTCATTCGGTGGCTTTTTTTTCCAGACAGTATCATGACTTAGGTAAGCACTGTTTTATATCATTGTAGTAAGTTCGTGTGGCAAGGAAGAGGACAAAGGGGTCGGCTGGACTGCTGACGTATTTATTTAACCAAAACTAAACAAAGAACAAAGAAAATCACAAACACCCAAACGGTGACTCTTATTCTGACACGCTCTGTCAAACTTCCGGTTCACTCCTTCCGGTTTTCCGTCTCGGGTCAGCAGTCCGTCTCTCTCTCGCTTGCATCCGTTTCTCCCGGCGTTTTATACTCTCTCCACGCCAATTACTAGAACGAGAAACAGGTGCTGATAATTTTTGCCCAAACCACTCACTTACCGCTCGTCTCCTGATTCTCTCTCCCGCTGCAGACTTCGCTAAACCACGCCCCCCCTGCCACATACCCCCACCGCCCGACTCAGGCCGGGGAGCCATCCGGCCTGCAGCCCCCCCCCCCCCCATTTCTGGAGAGGAAGTCGGCCACCGCCATCTGAACACCCGGCCTGTGGATCACCTTGAACTTAAAAGGCTGAAGAGCTAGATACCAACGAGTGATCCGCGCGTTGGTATCCTTCATGCGGTGGAGCCACTGCAGCGGAGCGTGGTCCGAACAGAGGGTGAACTCCCGTCCCAGGAGATAATAGCGGAGGGTGAGGACGGCCCATCTGATGGCAAGGCACTCTTTCTCGATGGTGCTGTACTTAGCCTCTCTCTTCGAGAGCTTCCGGCTAATGTACAGCACCGGCCGTTCCTCCCCCTCTATCTCCTGGGACAGGACTGCCCCCAGCCCCCTGTCCGATGCGTCTGTCTGCAACAGAAAAGGGAGAGAAAAATCAGGAGAGTGTAACAGCGGCCCGCCACACAGAGCAGCCTTGACCTGAGTAAAGGCCTGCTGACACGGCTCCGTCCACTGGACCGTATCCGGTACCTCCTTTTTAGTAAGGTCAGTCAAAGGGCTGGTGAGGTCCGAATAATTAGGAATAAACCGTCTATAATATCCCGCCAGCCCCAAGAACTGTCTTACCTCCTTTTTGGTCTTGGGTCGTGGGCAGGTCGCAATAGCGGCAGTCTTATCAATTTGGGGACGCACCTGCCCATGCCCCAAGTGGAAGCCCAGATACCTTACTTCCACACGCCCAATCGCACACTTCTTTGGGTTGGCCGTGAGCCCCGCTCCCCTCAGCGACCTCAGGACAGCCCTCAGATGCTGCATATGCCGCTGCCAGTCATTACTAAATATAATAATATCATCTAGGTAGGCAGCAGCATATGCAGCATGGGGCCGTAGAATCCGATCCATGAGGCGCTGGAAGGTAGCTGGGGCCCCGAACAAGCCAAACGGAAGGGTAACAAATTGGTGTAATCCGAACGGCGTTGTGAAAGCTGTCTTTTCTCTGGACAATGGAGACAAGGGGATCTGCCAATAGCCCTTTGTTAAGTCCAATGTCGAATAAAAGCGAGCCGTGCCTAGCCGATCAAGCAACTCGTCAACCCGCGGCATTGGATACGCGTCGAATTTCGACACAGCATTCACCTTGCGGTAATCTACACAGAATCGGACTGAGCCGTCCGTTTTCGGAACTAAAACTATCGGGCTCGCCCAGTTACTATTAGATTCTTCTATTACCCCCATGTCAAGCATAGCGCCCAATTCAGCCTGAACTACTTGTTTCTTGTGCTCAGGTAAACGATACGGCCGGCTGCGAACTACCACGCCCGGCTCGGTCTCGATATGGTGCTGAATTAGGTTAGTACGGCCCGGTAGGGGCGAGAAGACGTCGGCAAACTCTGCCTGCAATTTCGTTACATCAGTGAGTTGGGACGGCGAGAGGTGGTCTCCACCTGGAGCCAGGGCGAGGGATTGGGGTTTGATATTCGCCTCTGGCCCGAGATCATCCTCTCCGCCAATCACCGTTGCCAACATCACTGATTCCGCCTCATTCCATTTTTTAAGGAGGTTGAGGTGGTATATCTGACTGGACCCGTTCCTATCGGACCGTATTACCTCATAATCGAGATCTCCGACCTGTCGTGCGACCTCAAACGGTCCCTGCCACTTAGCCATTAATTTGGAGCTCGACGTTGGGAGTAATACAAGTACTTTCTCTCCCGGTGCAAATTTGCGTAACCTAGTTCCCCTGTTATACAGCTGGCTCTGGCGGTCCTGGGCTTGTAACAAATTCTCCATGGATAGCCGCCCCAATGTGTGGAGTTTTGTTCTCAAGTCCAGCACATACTGAATTTCGTTTTTGCCCTGAGACGGTCCCTCCTCCCAAGTTTCTCTCAGTACGTCGAGCACCCCCCGGGGCTGGCGTCCATAGAGAAGCTCGAAGGGGGAAAACCCCGTGGAGGCTTGTGGGACCTCTCGCACAGCAAATAACAAGGGCTCTAGCCACCTATCCCAATTTTTGGCGTCTTCGTGAACGAACTTACGAATCATGGATTTAAGTGTGCGATTAAATCGTTCGACCAGGCCGTCGGTTTGTGGGTGATAGACGCTAGTTCGAATCGATTTAATGCCCAACAATCCGTACAGTTCGCGTAGCGTACGTGACATAAACGCCGTGCCCTGATCGGTGAGGATTTCTTTTGGAACCCCCACCCGGGAGATAAGACGAAACAGGGCATCCGCAACACTTTTAGCGGAAATGTTGCGGAGGGCCACCGCTTCAGGATATCGTGTTGCATAATCAACTATGACTAATGCAAAGCGATGTCCTCGTGCCGATCGCTCTAATGGCCCGATGAGGTCCATGCCAATTCTCTCGAAGGGGACCTGCATTAAGGGAAGAGGGCGCAAAGGCGCTTTTGGGGCGGCCGGTGGGTTTACCAATTGACATTCCGGACAAGACGCGCACCACCTGCGCACGTTGTCATGAATGCCCGGCCAAAAGAAGCAGGCCATGAGGCGATTTAGTGTTGCGGCCTGTCCCAAATGGCCCGCCATAGGATTAGAATGAGCCGCCTGGAAAAGCATTTCCCGGCGGCTCTTTGGAATTAACAATTGGGTTGTATTCAATTTTGTCCGAGCGTCTTGGGTCACTCTATACAACCGGTCTTTTAAAATGGCAAAATACGGATAGGAGAGCGGGAGGGCAGGTTGGAGAGACTGGCCATCGATGGCGCGGACCTGTTGAAACGCATGTTTTAGTGTCTCATCCTGAGACTGCTCCAGAGGAAAGTCATCACGCTCCGAGAGAATTAGTCTCCCGATTTCGTTCGGTTCCCCTGGAGCAGACCACAGCGACCCTGGCTCAGTTTCTCCCACCTGTACCCGCACGGCCTCCTTCCGTGCCTTATTTCCCCAAGAGGCATCCGCACATAACGACCCCAATAAAACCGTAAATGCGGGCCAATTCGTTCCCAAAATTACCGGATGCCGGAGGTGGGGACTAACCGCCACCTCTACACTATGCTTTTGTCCCCGGAAATGAATGCTAATTGGGACAACCGGATACTCCACCACATCCCCGTGTACACACCGCACCTTAACCACGCGGCTTGTATCCAATGCCCCCGGTTGAATCAGGCTTTGATGGATTGAGGTTTGGTTACATCCCGAATCCACCAAGGCCGGATATGTACCCCCCTTGATACTCACGGGTATTTGGTACTCGCCAGCCTGACCGGGGGTGACCTGTGGGACATCCGGGACCCGGATCATCGTCCCCACCTCCATCGCTGGACACCTGTCCACGAAATGCTCCGGGTCCCCGCAACGCCAACAGGCCAGCCCAGACCTACCCGCCGCCCCAGTGGCAGGGAGTGGATTGGAGAATTGGCGCGGAGAGAGTGGAGAAACGGAAGCACTGTCCCCCCCAGCAGGCACAATCCCTGCCCCCCTGGGCGGGGCCCTTGGGCTCCCGAAGTGTCCATGGTCGATCCCGCCCCGCCCCCGGGGCGGGACACGAGGAGGGCCGGGTGGACGGGACCTAGGGAGAGGGACAGGGCGAGAGAGAGAGGGGGGAGAGAGAGAAGGAGAGAGAGAGTTAGCAGGTGGGGGTGCGCCGACCCCTGGGCACGCCACCATGTGGTCCTCCGCCAGATGGATGGCCGAGTCCAGCGACGTGGGGCGGTGGCACTGGACCCACTCGGCCGTCTTCTTGGGAAGCCGAGCGATGAACTGCTCCAGCACCACCAGGTCGACGACATGCTCCACGTCACTTCCCTCGGCCAGTAGCCACTTGCGGCAGGAGTCCCGGAGCTGTTGGGCCATCGCGAAGGGCCGGCCGGCCTCGCCCAAATCCAGGGACCGGAAGCGCTGGCGATGTTGCTCTGGCGACCGGCCGACCCGCTGGATAATGGCCCTCTTGAGGTCGTCGAAGACCAGGAGGTTCGCCACCGGTAGTTGTTGCGCGGCCACCTGGGCCTCACCGGAGAGCAGGGGTATTAGGCGTACCGGCCACTGCTCGCGGGGCCACCCGCAGGCCTCCGCCGACTTTTCGAAGAGCTCCAGGAAGGCCTCCGGATCGTCCTGGGCCCCCATCTTGTGAAGCGGCAGGTGCATGGGGGCAGCGGGCGGCCCGGCGGCCTCGGCGCGAACCTCCCGATCCATCCAGCTCCGGAACCTCTCGCGGTCCTCCTGCTGGGCCTGAACGATGGCCTGGAATCGTCTCTCCTGATCGGTTCTCAGGTCCAGCAGGGCCTGATGTTGTTCTTGGTGCAGGACCGCGAGGGAAGCGATGATATCCGCAAGCGGCGTGGAGGACGGGCTTTGCATGGCGGCGGCGGTCCTTCTTCCTTCCCGGGTTTCGGCACCAGTGTAGTAAGTTCGTGTGGCAAGGAAGAGGACAAAGGGGTCGGCTGGACTGCTGACGTATTTATTTAACCAAAACTAAACAAAGAACAAAGAAAATCACAAACACCCAAACGGTGACTCTTATTCTGACACGCTCTGTCAAACTTCCGGTTCACTCCTTCCGGTTTTCCGTCTCGGGTCAGCAGTCCGTCTCTCTCTCGCTTGCATCCGTTTCTCCCGGCGTTTTATACTCTCTCCACGCCAATTACTAGAACGAGAAACAGGTGCTGATAATTTTTGCCCAAACCACTCACTTACCGCTCGTCTCCTGATTCTCTCTCCCGCTGCAGACTTCGCTAAACCACGCCCCCCCTGCCACAATCATATTAAGTAAAGGGATTTAATTATTGTTAAGGATATAGAGTTTTCTTAATTTGTTTATAATATGTTCATCTTGTACAGTTGTGTGGGTGCCTTTGAGTCTTGAATAAGGTTATTTAAGTTATAAGTGTATTAATAATTTTTTTAAACAAATGTAACCGTATAAGATAAGCTTGTGTGTTTTCGTCTCAAAGATGTATTTTCTTCTTTTAACTTTTTTTAAATTTATGTGCTTATGTTTGCTTGGCGTGCTATAAATCTGTATGTTTTAAAAAAGCTTAAGAGCTATTTTAAAGCTTAAATTCATAGTTTTTTTTTTTTTTTTTTTTTTTTTGATATTCGTTTAACCAACTTGCTTGCTTTTTTAGATAGTACTTTAAAGGGATAGTTCACCCAAAAATCATAATTATGTCATTAATAACTCACTCTCATGTCGTTCCAAACCCGTGATACCTCTATTTAAGATATTTTAGATTTAGTCCGAGAGCTCTCAGTCCCTCCATTGAAGCTGTGTGTACGTCTACTGTCCATGTCCAGAAAGGTAAGAAAAACATCATAAAAGTAGTCCATGTGACATCAGAGGGTCAGTTAGAATTTTTTGAAGCATCGAAAATACATTTTGGTCCAAAAATAGCAAAAACTATGACTTTATTCAGCATTGTCTTCTCTTCCATGTCTGTTGTGAGAGAGAGTTAAAAACAAAGCAGTTTGTGATATCCGGTTCGTGAATGAATCATTCGATGTTACCGGATCTTTTTGAACCAGTTCACCAAATCGAACTGAATCGTTTAAAACGATTCACGTCTCCAATAACTTTTTTTAATGTGGCTGACACTCCCTCTGAGTCAGAATAAACCAATATCCCGGAGTAATTCATTTACTCAAACAGTACACTGACTGAACTGCTGTAAAGTGAGACCTGAAGATGAACACCGAGCCGAGCCAGATAACGAACAAAACATTGACTTGTCAGTTTTCGGATCACCAGTAGTTATTTCGGACAGTTTGATTCAATAAACCGGTTGAATAAAAAGGTTCACCGGTTCTTTTGCGCTCAATGTAATGACATCATTGGCGACGATTGCAAGCCTCGGTTTACCCGCGCTCATAACATTAGCACAGAATAATTTCAGAATCAGTCACCAAAAGAATCAGTTCGGTTCAGACGCTCTGTGTGTCGGTTTCCGTCACGCTGAATCACACATGCGCAGTATCATCAGCTCCTCGGTTCTCAAATCGGACGCGTCTGACAGAAATGGTTCTTGACTCGTGAACGAGTCCGTCTATTGTTCATTATCTGGCTCGCCTCGGTGTTCATCTTCAGTTCTCTCTTCACAGCAGTTCAGTCAGTGTACTGTTTGAGTAAATGAATTACTCCTGGATATATGTTTGTTTTAACTCAGAGGGAGTGTCAGCCACATTAAAAAAGTTAACAGCTTAAGTCATTTGTGGATTAATGCTTATTGGAGACGAGAACCGTTTCAAATAATTCAGTTCGATTTGGTGAACTGGTTCAAAAAGATCTGGTTACATCGATTGATTCGTTCGCAAACCGGATATGACAAACTGCTTTGTTTTGAATTCTCTCATAACAGACACGGAAGAGAAGACAATGTTGAATAAAGTCATAGTTTTTGCTATCTTTGGACCAAAATGTATTCACGATGCTTTAAAAATTTCTAACTGACCCTCTGATGTCACATGGAATCTAAATCTAAAATATCTTAAACTGTGTTCTGAAGATAAATAGAGGTCTTACTGGTTTGGAACGACATGAGGGTGAGTTATTAATAACATAATTATTATTTTTGGGTGAACTATCCCTTTAAGTTGTTATTTTATATTGTTCTCCAGCAATTAATTAATGTATCCCTGGTGGTAAAAATAAAATAAAATCGTATTTTGTGTGTTTTTTTATTTTTTTTATTTTTTTATTAGGTTGATGCAGTGCAAGATATGCAGATTTGAACACCCTGCCCAGGAGGTCCTTTTGAAACATGACCAATTGTGCCACTACCAGGGAAGATACTGCTAACTACCCTGCCTCTACACAGATTGCATCTGCTCCTTTAAAACCACTGGTTGACGTCTCACCTTTTAAGATCCCACAAGTGCTTATCTTCACGTGAGACTCACTTAACATTGAATGGTGAATTGTGTGACTTTAAGGAAATTTGTAAAACACCCTATTACTCCAAACATATAAGGAGCCATTTTTTAAAAATCATGAAACTTTAAGGTGCCCTTTTAGCCAGTGTGGTTTTTGAAACACATCTGATTTCATCATCCAGTGGTCAAAATCATTGCAGCTTTTCCATTACAGACTTTAAAGCAAATATCATTATTCAAAATGAAGAACCAAAAGACAGCGAGCCACAAACTGTTGTTATGCACACACTTTTATCACCATTGCAGTTAATTTTATATTGCTTGTGATAGATATGAAGGACAGATATGGAAGCCAATACATGTTTGACTGGACCCGTTGTTATTTTTGCACATTATTTTGGACTTGAATTTTGTGATAGTTAATTTAATTGGGAAAGCATCAAATAAAAACTGTGTAGAAGTTTTTAATTTTGCAACCCAAATGTGAAAAAATAAGCTCTTAACTTGAAAAAAACTTTCTATTGTAATTAATTTTATTGCGCATGAAATGACTTGATTTGGTTTGTGATTTTAAACTTGCTGTTCTACAAAAAAAAAAGAAAAAAATCATATTGATGAAATAAAAAAATTGTGATTCTGTCCATTTAAAGATTTTTTTGAAGACCAATGTTGTACTGAGTAGCATTTAACAAATTGGATTGGCAGTTTTGTGCTGAACTTTAAACTGCTTGAGTAAAACCTAAAGTTCTGAAGCTGCACTGTAAAAACCAAAAAAAAAAAAAAAAAAAGTTGAGAGCTCAAAAACCTTTTTGAAGTTTTTTCAACTTTTTTTTTTTTTAAAGCAACTTCAAATATCAGGTTTTGTAAACAACTAATTGACCTTTTAAGTTGAGTAAACTCAAAAATCTGTTGAAGCTGGTAGCCTCAATCATAAGTTGGGCAAACTTAAAATTTTAAGGCAACAAACTTCAGCAGATTTTTGAGTTTGCTCAACTTAAAGGTCTATTAGTTGTACAAACTTTTGTGCATGTTTAATCAACATAATATATTAAGTTAAGTGAACTTTTAGTTAAACTTTCAATTTTGTGTTTAGTTAACTTAGTCATAAGTTGGGCCAACTTAAAATTTTAAGGCAACAAACTTCAGCAGATTGAGCAAACTCAAAAATCTGCTGAAGTTTGTTGCCTTAAAATTTTAAGTTGGCCCAACTTTTGATTTTTTACAGTGTGTCTTCAGAAGTCATATAAAAACCATTATGTATTGAAAATAAATTAAAGGTGAAAATACGACACATTGTAATTGGTGCATCACTTTTCATGCTAAACAAAGACAAAGTCATTCAGGTTAGGAACAACACGCAGCATTGTAGTCTTGTGTGAGCTTTTTTTGTTTATGCATGCTTTGCAGTTTTGATCTCTGCCTGTGTTTTTGTGTTTTGCACGGTCGTTCAAGAAAAAAACAGAGATTCCCTCTGCTGTACACAGAGCTGTTTTATCTCCTGAGCACTGTCCCACTTCTGCATTCTGTAAATACCCTCATAAAAGCAAGAAAATGCCCTGATGTAGGCCATAGTGTCTTCTGGAAACCTTCTCTTAAGCGAGGCATGTCTGAACCGGGGCAGAGTCCGCTGACTGACTTCAGCGGTGTTGTTCTAGTTCTGAGTTCTCATATTCACTGTCATACATTTACTGAAATTTAGGACATAAAAAAAAATAGATTTTATGCATTAGGAATCAATCAGATTGTGAAATGGCAATAAATACCAGAATGGAGTCAGATGGAGGGAAGGGGATGAAAAATAAGAGCGCTTGGTGACATCAGCTGAAAAGGAAAGTTGTTTCAAAGGCAGAGTAAGTTAGCAAAGTTACTGCATTTTTTAACATTTTTGGTTTGTATTAATGTGCACAAGCTAATAGCTTACAATAAGACAATAATTATGCATTAAGAAAATAATAGAAAGTGTATTTTGATTTCAAGCTGACTTTTTCACAAGCATGTATCATTCCTGGATCAATGGCCTTTGTTGCTTGTGTAACAAAATTCTTAACCAATCATAGCTTTCTGATTGTATGGGTGGTGTAGGGTTTGGATAATGATTGTTTGAAAAGAAAATCATTCAATGAATGTTGATGCAGGATTATGTCTAAAAAAATGTGCTTTAGCAAACAAACCACAAAACAAACCGGTGCATTAGCCTGGATGAATTGCTCCATCAAGACATTTAATAGCATCAAAATAATTCCAATCAAACTACTATGCAGTGATTTCTGGGCTGTCAGTAGCTTCTGCAGTAGCCTGCAATCCAGCTTAGCAATTACTGTGGCAAATGTCAATGCTTTGAAATGAAATGCATTTTAAATCATATTTGAAAAAACAATGGAAAAATTACATGTTTCTGCCTGACGGGATGTAATTTCACTTCAGTTAGCTCTGGAAACAAAAAACAGCCGATAAAAGATTTGTAATATGAAAAAAAAAGAGAGAGAAAGAGAAAAAAAAATTTTTACATACAAAAAAAACACCTTATGCATAAACTTTTTCCACATACATGAAAACAAATAGCTTATAAAACAGCAGCTTATATAAGATTCAAATACAGAACAAAGATGTGCCAAAAAGAACAGAGCCACTATCTGAGATCGGAGTGCACAGTTGGTCCATCATTAGTATGCCACATACATGAATTTTTAAAAGCGTTAAGCCTATTGCTTTTTATCTTGGAAATTTAATTTTTGCTGTAGATGAATGAAATTGGTGGCACTTTCCTTTCAGAAAATATCCCCATCAGCGAGTAACCCTATCTCATTACAGACACATGATATCAAAAATTCTTAATCATCAAGCCTTTATGATGATCATTATGCCATCATACCATAATGGTGTTCATTTCTTATTCAAGAAATAAAAATATGTTTTTTGTTGTGTTTAAGCAGTGTCTGACAGGGCACAACACAGCTGAACATTTTTACATAGTTCATGGCCCGTGAACAGCTGATGGCTGATAATGAGGCTATGGATTTTGTTTTGATTAATTTTGCAATAACGTGACAGATTCACACATGCATACTAAACATATCACCAATTAAACTCTTAAAATGATGTTGTAGATGATGAAAGCTTTGGCACACACAGAAGTGTATTTTTATGGCTCGTTTGATTAAGTTAATTCAAATTAATTAATGCAACAAACATAAAATATTTAAATGTGTAAAATGCTAATTTACTTGATCCATTTGTTTAAGGAACTTAAAGTCACAATATGTAAGTTTTTGCCACTAGAGGGCGCTTATTCAAAACAAACAAAGAAACAACAGCGTAGTTTGATGACGCTGTGACAGAGTGTGGAATCATGGGAGCTGTCATCTTTATCCCCACAGCCAATGCAATCTGATGGGACTCAGGCAGAAATCATGTTCATGGATAAGCTGATGATTTATTAACGTCGTAGCATTATGCATGGTGAGGCTGAAAGCTGTCAAAGTGAGATGAGGCTGCTGAATGAGCGTGACACATGGCTCGAATGCAGCGGAGCTTTTATTATGCCACAGTCGACCGCTTCCGCTCCTTCTGGTCATGCGTATGTGCCGTTTTATCATACTATATATGTTTGAAAGTTCTGTTATAATGCTACTCTCTGCAGTTGTCACCTGTCTAATAAAACGCAGAACATATTAAAGCACCTTTGGAGTTTCCATGTTTTCTACAAAACAAAAACAGAAATCAAGGGTGTATAATGTCATTGGCAGGTGACACAATGACTCTATGGACACAGCTCATGCCACTTGTAAAAACTGATTATTTGTCTGTATTTAAACATTCTTCAAAACATTTGGGATAATGTAAGTACAAAAGTCAGCAAAATATATAGCTGTTCTAGTAGTTTTTGGATATTCTAATAATAATAAAAAAAAACTTACATATTGTGCCTTTAAGTACAGAAATTCATGTTGAAAAACTTGGAAAAAAACTATGTAATAGTATTATGTAGTAATATAATCTAGCATCAGACAGCGAAAATTTATAGTGTTTGCAATATTCTGTTTTAGACCATATAGTGAAAAATAAATATACTACACAAGTAGTACTGCAAATAAAGTTTAATTACAACTTTTACATCAGTAAGTCTTGAGTGGTATGTCAGTAAATATATTCATGAATTTTAACTATATTTGGTATGAAATAAATGTATTTTAAATATATTACTTATTTTAACAGCTGCTACTGTTTTTATTTGTATTTTTGTTGTACAAATTTAATCTAAGGCCACTAGTATTAATGAAAATGAGAAAGACTGAGCAGGATTTGAACTCGAATCATCTGCAGTCATGCACCAACTGTGCAAGGTATCAGACCACAGAAATTTAAGTTGTATGAGAGGACTAGAATAAAAATAATAAAAAGTAAAATCTTGAAAATGCTTAAATGAATTGTTGACAGACAATGCTTTATAAATTTTAATTCATTGAACGTTTTTATTTTGTGAATACAAAGTTATACCCCTCTGATGTCTCTCAAAGCAGCATTGCACAGAATATGGCAAACACTTTGAATCATTGAATGTGTCTTCACACATCCTACTTGAGACTTTTCAAAAAGTAAAATGTGTTGGCACATTCTCAAGTCTACAGAAATCTGAAAAGTCTCTCAGCAAGAAGACATGCTGCGATGCCTTTCTTATGAAAACAATCATATCCCTCAGTGATGAACTTGATGAGTGGACAGATGGGAGGAAGGTTTAAAAAGCATCAAAGCTATCACTGCTGGAACATGTTAATGACAATCAGCATAGGATTATAGGCAAAAGCAGAGAGTTGGAACAATTTCCTGCTGTTTATGTCTCACTAATTTCCTCTGTACCAACCACAAAAAAGAAGAGAATCAATGCTGTTACCCATTTGAGTTTACCAACAAAAATATGTTTCGAAATTCACAGTTTCTCTTCTTACCACGTTATTCCTTGACTCACTCGCTTACTCACCCATCTCGCTCTGCCTCCTTCTTCTCCAGATCCTGAATGACGTCCAATAAAACCTTGATGGTGTTCTGGCTGGTCTCCAACACCCCTTCCAGGCTGTGCAGCTGAGACTGCAGAGCCCCAATGTCGTACAGAGGGCCGTTTGGGCCAAACAGTTTCTCTTTTGCCTTTGCCAGGTCCAGCTTACACTTAGCCCCAGACATAAGTCCCCCCAGTAGCTCCTGCACCTGCCGCAGAGTGTCTGTTTGGCCCTCAGCTGGTCCAAGGGGGGCCTGGGGGTTTGTCCCCCCAGCAGGAGGCAAGTGGTTTGCACTGGCCTGGGATTCTGGACCGAGGATCGCCCGTCGGCTGCTTAAACAGGTGGGCCTCACTGTTGCTCTTGCCTTAATTTTAGGAGGGATAGGAGGTGGGGTTTCACCCACCTGATGGTGAGTTCCTGCTTCAGTATTTGGCTTCACTACCCCAGTTTTCACTATGTCCTTTTCGGCATTGTTGCTCTCAGCTTTAGGGACAGGAGGCTTACTGTGCTGTCCAGGAGTAGAGGAGCCCTCTTTCCGGGGGGTGTACGGAGGAGGAGGAGGTGGTGGGGGAGGAAGCATGAACTCTCTCCTGTCTCGTCTGTCCTGAGTGCAGCAGAAGGCCTGAGGAGGGGAGGGGCTCACCCCAGCATTAGAGTACAGCAGAGTAGTCTGTGGAGGGCAGGCGTAAGGAGGTAAAGAATGCCTGAAATTAGCAGAGGGAAGCACAGTTTCCTGGGGTTTACTAGCGTACATCAATGCCTCGCGTGGACAGAGAACAGGTGACATGTTTTGTGGAAATGATTTGGAATGTGATACTGTTTGAGTAGGTGCCTTAAAGTGTTGCATGATTTGAGAGGGATTACTGCAAGACACTGCATTTTGCATACTAGCATTGCAGTGTGGCAGTGCTTGGAGAGAAAGTTTAACTGGCACAGGTTGTGTGGAAGGGCTACAAATCAGAACTGGCATGGAAGGAGTCACATGGGTTGCCACACTCTGTTGATCCAAAATGCAATGTACCGCAGTTTGTGCAACAGGAATGGCATGTGCCGCAACTGCAACTAGACCCTTAAAGTGTGAAGCAGGGTGTGGAGTAGTGGCACAGGAAGGCTCGGGAGAAAATGACATCAAATTGTGAGGGAGGTTTTGTGTAGGAATCGTATGAGATGACATATGTTGAGAGGGAGAGCCAAAGGTTGCTGGTTTGTCTTTGACACAGTATGGTATAGACTGCACTGGAATTTTACAAGATGATAAAGGCTGAACAGGTGCTGGGGTGTGTGTGGCTGATATAGGAGTCTGTACAGGAAGGGTATGGGTCCTACCCAATGGCTCATTCTGTTTAGGACTCATACATCTTGGCACAGACTGAATTGGAGTTACAGGTTGTATTGGAGATATCACAGAGTACACAGGTTGATTTGAGGTGTTGCTACATGTCATGGGTTGTGTTGGAGTCTTCTGGCATGGCTGTGTAGAACTGAACATAGAGGCAACTGCAGGTGCTCCTTGAGAATAGGACGCTGCCTTGGACCCAGCTGTGTTGGAGCAAGGAATAGTTTCAACCAACGTCTGGAAACAAGGAGTGGATTGAGCAGGAGTTGTGGGATCTGTATGTGAATCTGGAATGCACTGGGACTCAGGTTCTGGGGGAGTCTTACAATTTGCCATATTCTGAATACTAGGTGTGCAGCAATGTCCTGTAGACTCAATAGGAGACATGCATGATTGCCCATGTGTTGAGGGTGTGGTGACAGTGGATATGACTTGTGCTGTGGTAGTGCACAAAGGCTCTGGTACAGTGGGGGTCAAATTGATGTTCTCTGCAGTAGCCTGCGGTGGGCAACATTGTGATGTTTCTTTGGGACATGTGGTTGATGGAGGTGGTGCAGTGTGAGATGGACATGATGCATGGTCTACCTCAGAGGTTGTGTTATCTGGGACAGTTTGGATTTTTGAAACACTGCTTAATTCAGTCTGTGTGGAAGAGACACTACATGGCATATTATGAACAGTGTTGGGTGTGGGGGAAGGTTGTGGAGGCACAATATCTGAAGTTCTGTGTGCCACAACTTTGGATGGAAGCTTCTTGTGTTGGTTAGACTGTTGGTGGCTTCTGTGCACAGTTTTAGTTGGAGAATTACATGGAGGCTCAGGTTTCCCAGGATCACTTGCTGCTCTGTTTAAAGATTTCCTCCTAGCTCTCCTTCTAGACTGTTTTTGTGGTACAGCAGAACATGGCTGGAATTGTGTTGATGTACCCGCAGAGGCAGTTTGATTGTCCTCAGTTTTCTGGCACCTTGATTGGTCAGCAGGGGTACAATGTTGGACAGAGCTATTCTGTGATCTACAAGGTGGAACACAGACCTGTGCAGTCAGCTCATCTGAGGATTCTCCATCATCCCCAGCTCCTCCCAGGCTGTGACTGCGAGTCTGCATGGCAGAGAGCGAGGGAGGCTTCTGCAAACTGGGTGAGGTTTGGATGGCTGTACTCCTGCATGGCTGAGTTGGCAGCGGCAGTGTGAGTGAACATGGATTCGTTGGGACCCAGCAACGTCTGGTAGGCCCAGGAGTAAGTGGGTGCGGTGGCGCTCTCTTCAAAAATGCTGTCACTGCTCCAATTGTCTTTTCCATGTCCCCACGGACTGCTCCCACCAGCGAGGGTCCATTTGTCAACTCTTTCTGCCAGTTTGGAACCTCTGTTGGGCTCTTACTCCTCGCCTTCTCATTTTTATCTTTAGACACATCATCATCCTCCAAATCTTTAAAGCGTACCTGCTGTGTGCGACTTCGTCTCCGTTTAAGCCTGTTTTCAACATCTGGAGAGTTCCGGTTGAGGAGCACTGAGCGCACAGTCACTGTGGTGGGTGTTTTGTCTGGGTTGCCATTGCTGTGGCTGTGAACAGTTGGCAAATGGTTGGGCTCTTTGCTCACCATGTTATCCAAGAGTAGTTTATGGACCATAGATATTAATAAAAATTTGACTGTGTTTTTTTTCTGTTTTCACAAGTCAAATGTGAATGAACAATTAATTAAATAAAAAAAATTCAGATATAGCACACGGAATATTTGACATTTGGCAAACTCTGAACATGATAAATGCTGAAGTAACAAAAATAAAATAAAACAGACCAGCCGACGACAGCAGAGCATGTGACTGGTCCTTTCCTCAGGTCACATGACTGAGGGTTTATGTGTAAGTCTTTGTGGTAATGCTGTCAGAGTAGGTTCTGGTTTTGGCATCAAGAGTCTTTATAAGCAAGTGTCTTTATACGCAAAAGAGGGACAGGTTGTATCCTGAGCTTCAGCCCCATTAGTCCCAAGAGGCACTTAAACACTCAATGAGCAACCTTGGTGCTACTCTCTCTACATAAGTCCTGAAGAACATGAAACTTTGGCAGGGAATGCTTTCGAGTATGGCCTTCTGGGCATTTATGGTCCTTTGCATTATGGTTTCATAGCCAAGAGCAAAATCTCACGTCACATAACTCTCACCATGTACATCTGCAGCAGTTGTAACCATACTTGTCCTAAAAATATCAAGGCAAATAAAATATTAATGGGATACAGTTTTCAGGCTGACCAGTGAGAGGATGTCCCGACACCTTTAATGCCCTACTTTCCAACTCAAAGCTTGTGTGCACAGTCCTCTCTGGTGTAGCATATCTTGACAGTCCAGGACTAGGCAATGCATCTCTTCAAGCTGACTTTTATCTCTCACATTTGTCCTTGAGTTTCTTTACTTGAGTCGTTCACCTCATCATTTTCTTGAGACAGGAACAGAACTGGAACATCTGAGCAAAGTGGAAACAAAAATAAAATAAAGAAGGTTCAGTTATGTCCCAAAATTGAGTTTTTTTATTTATATCTGAATCATGTTTTACTTTGACAAACACATACACAAAAGTTGGTTTTAACATTAAACCATGCCTGAGAAAATACATAAGTACCTAAATAGGATTCCTCAATTATGCTCAATTAACTGCCTCAAGCTACGATTTCATGGGTTCTCTCCAATAATCAAGTCTTTGATCTCCTTCCATTTCCTAGCGAGGCAGTCTACGAAATAAAAATAGTTTAGGGTCAAATATATGACAGAGATAGACACTGAGAGTTCTTTTAGCTTGTGTTACATCCCCTTTGGTCTGTTTATGTGTGTTAGGCTTTGTGGGAGGTGTTTGTTTTTATCCAGGAAGAAGACCGGATTGGTTCCTGCAGTCTGATTGGTGCCACGCCCTGATTGATCCGCTGACACCTGGACGTGTATAAAAGCCTCCTACATTACTGTCTTCATTAGCCTTGTGCTCACTCGATACTTTGTCTTGCCTGACTTTGCTTCGATATTTGGTACGCCTGTTGAGGGTTTGTTTAAGTGGAAAGAGTTTGTTTAAGTGGAAAGAGTTTGTTTAAGTGGAAAGAGTTTGTTTAAGTGGAAAGAGTTTGTTGAAGTGGAAAGAGTTTGTTGAAGTGGAAAGAGTTTGTTTGATTCTTGTGAACTGCCATATTTGTGATAACGACCACCGCCTGTTTAATGACTTAGATTCCAGATAAACCCCTGAACTGATACCTGTTTATACTTTTGTTTTTATTTTATTTTGGGAGGTAGGGAGTCCGACGCCAACTCTTTGTTTTGATCTTTATTGCCTGTTTTTGATTAGGGAGTTGGGGAAGTAATTGTATTTTATTTTATTTTATTTTGTGGTGTAGGGCAGTAAGAGGTACATATAAATTAGTTATTTTGTTTGTTATTTTTGGCTCTGTCGGCTCCTGAGGTAAAATACCCAATTGTATTATTTTTGACCTGTTAAAATTCAATAAATATTGTTCCATTTATTTCCACATAAAAAGAAACCGTTGCATTTCCTTACTTTTTTCATGTTATGTCCTTTGCCCTAGACGGGGCGTAACATGAAATTGGGGGCTCGTCCGATTCTTTTTTTTTTTTCACTTCTTTTCCTAAGACGAAATTACAAACTTGTTTTTCATCAGTAAAACTGGTCGATTTAAGTATTATTCAACTTGTTGTTTGCCTGGGATTTTTACTTTGTGTGGGAGGAAACGTAGGGGGCGTGATGACGTCAAAATTTGAATTGGAAAAATTTACGATCGATCCCACACATGAACAGTTTGATAAGTGCCGTAAAGACGATTTATTAGTGCTTGCAGATTTCTTTAATATTCGCGTACCTCGTCATGCACTTAAAAAGGAGATAAAGGAGATGTTGCGCATGGAGCTTATAAAACAAAAGGTCTTACCGGAAGAGGGTGTGGCTCCGGGTGTTGCTTTTAACCTAGAACTTGAAGGTTTGGGTGCTGCGGAGGCGGAACTCAAATCTGGCGAAGTCGATGGCATAGATCCCATTGCCCCTTCACCGGGTGAGAAACAATTGGAAATCCGTTTAAAAGAATTAGACCTGGAAATTAGTCGGCAACAGTATCAGAGTCAGCTGCTAAATGTCCAGGCACTTGAGCTTGAGACGCGGCGTGATGTCCGACTGAAAGAGCTGGAGGTCGAGTTAAAGACCAGATTTCAGCGCCCTTCTCCGGAGACAAAGGAGAAGGTTATTCCAGGATCAGTAAGTGCCTCATCTGGTGCATCGTCTCCTCTACCTTCAGTGTCGCGAACTGCGCCGGTAAGTTCTCCTGAATTTGATATTAGTAGACAAATTTCGCTTGTTCCGTTGTTCAGAGAGAGTGAAGTAGACACATACTTCACTGTTTTTGAACGAATCGCGACTACATTGCAGTGGCCTAGAAATATTTGGCCTTTGCTTTTACAGTGCAAATTGGTGGGAAAAGCACAGGGAGTGTGCTCTGCTCTAACATTAGAGCAAAGTTTGGAATATGATGCGATTAAAGCGGCAGTGTTACGTGCGTATGAGTTAGTTCCGGAGGCTTACCGTCAGAAATTTAGAAGACATGTAAAAAACCCCAGCCAAACATTTGTTGAGTTCGCTCGTGAAAAGACCACTTTATTTGAGAAATGGTGTGCAGCGAGTAAAATTACGACCTTTGAACAGTTGAAAGAGTTGATTTTGGTTGAGGAGTTTAAAAACTGTATATCTGAAAAAATTGTGGTCTATTTGAACGAACAGAAAGTTTCATCTCTTGCTGATGCTGCTATCTTTGCGGATGAGTTTGTGCTTACTCACAAAGTAATTTTTTCATCATCGCGATCTTCGCAACGCACCTCAATAGATCGTACTCACGATTCTAAGCATTCGGTAGTTTCTCAAAAGGATGATTCATCGCTCGATACCTCTTCGGTAGCTAGAGAATGTTTCTACTGTCATGAAAAGGGTCATTTGATCGCTGCTTGTCCAGTACTGCAGCGGAAAAATCTGCGGAAGACTCACAACATATCTAAGAGTGTAGCTTTCATTCATGTACCGTCTTCTGACTCCTCAAATTCTGTTGACCCGACATTTGAACCATTTGTATGTGATGGAGCAGTTGCTTTGTCTAACTCTGATTCAGAGTTCACACCTGTACGGATTTTAAGAGATACGGGGGCTGCGCAGTCGTTTATTTTAGCAAGTACGCTATCATTCTCACCTCAGTCTAGTTGTGGATCGGATGTGTTGGTTCAGGGAATTGAACTGGGAGTACTGAGAGTTCCTTTACATACCATTTACTTGCGTTCTGGCATTGTGACTGGTGAAGTTAAGGTCGCTGTACGTTCTCAGTTGCCAGTGAAAGGGATTTCTCTCATTCTTGGAAATGATCTTGCTGGAAGTAGAGTTAATGCTCTACCAGAGGTTACAGATATACCGTGTGTATCAGGGGAGGATGATGTGTTAGTGCAGGAATTTCCCAGTGTATTTCAGTCTTGTGTTGTTACTCGGGCACAAGCCCGAAAATTTGAAAATGAGGTTGATCTTTCCAACTCTTTTATGTGTTTAGAGGGGTCAGATATGAAAGCCAATGATGAAAATGATGTTTCCTCAGATGTGATTGTTGGGCTTAATTTTGATTTTCCTTTTGGCAAGCAACAGCTAATCAGTGCCCAGAAAGCGGATAAAACCCTGTTATCGAGCAGTTCTTCTGTGGTAGATAAGACTGAATTACTTAAACATGCAATTGCCTATTTTCTAGAGGACGGCATACTCATGCGAAAGTGGAGCCCTGAGAAAGTGAAGCATGAGTGGAGCACCGTATTTCAAGTAGTCGTTCCACAATCCTATCGCGGGTACGTACTGAAGCTAGCCCATGACCATGATCTTTCTGGACATCTAGGAGTTAGGAAGACCTATCATAACCTCTTGAAACATTTTTATTGGCCAGGAATGAAATCCTCTGTGTCCCAATATTGCCGTTCGTGTCATTACTGCCAAGTTGCAGGAAAGCCTAATCAGGTTATTTCTCCTGCACCTTTAAGGCCAGTCCCAGTGCTAAGTGAACCATTCGAAAAGCTTGTGATAGATTGTGTAGGACCTCTGCCTAAGACTAAGTCTGGACATGTGTATTTGTTGACTATGATGTGTTCCGCTACTAGATTCCCTGAAGCCATCCCACTGCGTTCGTTAAAGACCCCCAACATTGTGAAGGCCCTGGTGAAATTTTGCACTACTTTTGGTCTACCAAAAATTATACAATCTGATCAAGGAACAAATTTCACCTCGCGCCTGTTTCGTAAGGTAATGAAAGAACTGAATGTTACCCACGCTGTGTCAAGTGCCTATCATCCTCAGTCCCAAGGTGTCATCGAACGGTTTCACCAGACTCTAAAAACTATGATTCGTACTTATTGTTTACAACATGAGAAAGATTGGGATGAGGAGGTACCACTTTTGCTGTTTGCTGTTCGTAACACGGTGCAAGAGTCGTTGGGATTTAGCCCAGCTGAGTTAGTCTTCGGGCACTCACTGCGTGGACCATTAAAGTTGCTTCAAGAGCATCTCCTCTCTGAAACCCACTCATCAGAACCTTCCTCCAATGTGTTAGATTATGTCAGTTCATTTCACGAACGTCTACATTCTGCATGGAGGCTTGCTCGTCAGTCTTTAACTTCATCACAGTCTCGAATGAAGGATAAATATGACAAAAAGTCTGTCAAACGCTCCTTTGAGGTTGGTGATAAAGTGCTTGTGTTGTTACCTATACCGGGTTCCTCATTGCAAGCAAAGTTTGCAGGCCCATATGAAATCGAAAAGAAATTAAGTGATACAGACTATGTTGTACGGACCCCTGAGAGACACCGAAAGTCTCGTGTTTGTCACGTAAACATGTTGAAATTGTATGTTTCACGTTCAAACTCTGAAAATTCTAGAAATGCTCGGATAATTTCTCCCACTGTCGCTGTTCCTGTGGAAGTAGTTTCATCTACTGATTCTCCTAGTATTGATGGCCTTAGTTTGGGCAGTGCGGCCTTATCCGGTGCTCGTTTACAAAACTCAGAAGCCCTTACAACACTAAGTTCAAAACTATCCCATTTATCAGAGTCATCTCGAGATGAGTTGTTACAGTTAGTTGAGAAATTTTCCTTCCTTTTCTCAGACGTACCAACTGTAACCAATCTGTTACAGCATGATATTGATGTTGCTGATCATCGCCCAATTAAGCAAAATGCTTATCGTGTAAACCCTGCCAAGCGTGAAATAATGAAGCGAGAAACTGAATACCTTGTGAAGCATGGGTTAGCTGTGCCTAGTTCTAGCCCCTGGTGCTCTCCATGTTTGCTGGTTCCGAAAACTGATGGTACCTCACGCTTCTGTACAGACTACAGAAAGGTTAACCAGGTCACTAAATCAGATTCCCATCCACTTCCACGGATAGAAGATTGTATTGACAGGATTGGGAAATCTAAGTTTGTAACCAAGTTGGACTTACTCAAGGGGTACTGGCAAGTGCCACTCACGGAGCGTGCATCTGAGATTTCAGCATTTGCTACTCCAGATGCCTTCTTACAGTATAAGGTCTTGGCTTTCGGCCTTAAAAATGCTCCAGCAACGTTTCAACGTTTGATGTGTAAAGTACTGTCTAATGTGAAAAATTGTGAGGCTTATCTTGACGATGTTGTGTGTTATTCCGAGACCTGGAAGGGTCATTTGGAGGTATTGGAGGAAGTGTTTGTTAGGTTTCAAGAAGCTAATCTAACCCTCAATCTTGCTAAATGTGAATTTTGTCATGCTACTGTTAGGTACTTAGGAAAGGAAGTGGGTCAGGGCACTGTACGACCAGTCGAAGCCAAAGTCAACGCCATTGTTAATTTTCCTATACCGCAGACAAAAAGGGAGCTTCGAGGTTTCCTTGGCATGGCTGGATTCTACAGAAGTTTCTGTAGGAATTTTTCTGATGTAGTGAAACCTCTTACTGATAACCTCCGAAAAGCAATTCCCTTTTTGTGGACTCCTCAGTGTCAGATTGCTTTTGATTCTTTGAAGAATTTGTTATGCAGCGCTCCTGTCTTAGCCACTCCTGACTTCACCAAACCATTTAAACTTGAGGTTGATGCAAGCGGAACTGGTGCAGGTGCTGTACTGTTACAAGAAGATGAAAATGGGATTGATCACCCATTGTGTTTTTTTTTCTAAGAAGTTTAATCGTCATCAATGTAACTACAGTACAATTGAGAAAGAAGCACTCGCGCTTTTGCTAGCTTTGCAACAGTTTGAAGTTTATATTGGTTCAAGTTCACAACCTGTTGAAGTTTTTACTGATCACAACCCTCTTGTATTTTTACAGAAGTTCTGTAACAAAAATCAAAGACTCATGCGCTGGGCTTTAATTTGTCAAGATTTTAACTTGCACATCCAGTACAAGAAGGGCACAGATAATGTTATTGCGGATTCTCTATCAAGATCTTGTGTATAAACATGTTTTCATGTTTATTTTTGTGTATGGGGGTGTTACATCCCCTTTGGTCTGTTTATGTGTGTTAGGCTTTGTGGGAGGTGTTTGTTTTTATCCAGGAAGAAGACCGGATTGGTTCCTGCAGTCTGATTGGTGCCACGCCCTGATTGATCCGCTGACACCTGGACGTGTATAAAAGCCTCCTACATTACTGTCTTCATTAGCCTTGTGCTCACTCGATACTTTGTCTTGCCTGACTTTGCTTCGATATTTGGTACGCCTGTTGAGGGTTTGTTTAAGTGGAAAGAGTTTGTTTAAGTGGAAAGAGTTTGTTTAAGTGGAAAGAGTTTGTTGAAGTGGAAAGAGTTTGTTGAAGTGGAAAGAGTTTGTTTGATTCTTGTGAACTGCCATATTTGTGATAACGACCACCGCCTGTTTAATGACTTAGATTCCAGATAAACCCCTGAACTGATACCTGTTTATACTTTTGTTTTTATTTTATTTTGGGAGGTAGGGAGTCCGACGCCAACTCTTTGTTTTGATCTTTATTGCCTGTTTTTGATTAGGGAGTTGGGGAAGTAATTGTATTTTATTTTATTTTATTTTGTGGTGTAGGGCAGTAAGAGGTACATATAAATTAGTTATTTTGTTTGTTATTTTTGGCTCTGTCGGCTCCTGAGGTAAAATACCCAATTGTATTATTTTTGACCTGTTAAAATTCAATAAATATTGTTCCATTTATTTCCACATAAAAAGAAACCGTTGCATTTCCTTACTTTTTTCATGTTATGTCCTTTGCCCTAGACGGGGCGTAACAGCTTGTCTGTAGCTTCGGGGCTGGTGTTTAACTCAGCAGTGTCTCAGAAGGGGCAGGCTAAGAGATATTCAGGGTTAGAGACTGACAACGATAATTAACTTGGCTTGTCTTTAAGCAACCCCCCTGGCACATGGAGGCACAAGCATGACGACTGATCACCACAGGGAATTCTGAACACACTTTATCACACTGTCCCTCTTAACAGGCACTGCATTCTGTCTGTGATCACACAATCACAGTCCGCAGAGTCATGAGAGGATGTTAAATGTCTGTGTACATGTCTTGTGGTACAAGCCTTTGCTTGGTGTAACTTTCCTATTAGATGGGGAATCGGTCAGACTGAATCACAGCACGGAGCATCTTACTCAACACAACTGCATATCACAGCTTTCCACTATGATATCTTGTATTTGGCACATGCTAATTAGTCTATGGCCATGTTTGAAAAGTTCATCTACATGTTAATGTATGTATTTGCGTACCTATTTACACCATGTTCACACACAATATGTCATCAGAGCGTTGCATTACGCCAGGGGTCGGCAACCTACAGCATGACCTACAGAGGGATAATCGCTGGTATGCGAGCAATAGGTAAAACAGCATACAGACGTAAATTTTTAGGTAATAACTTCTCATAGTCACACAGCTTGTTAGGAGCTCTAAATACTATTAAAGTGTGAGAATTAGCTTGCCCTAGTCTACGGATAAGCGCGCGACCGCTGCACATACTAGGCGCTTCAGATCAAAGCCTTAGCAGTCTAACAGCACTTGACAATGTCAAAATGACATTGAGATGAAATGAGATGGCCAATCAAATCAAAGTAGGCTGGGTATACTGTTCGCATAAGCAGAGCGCGAAGTGTCAGTTTAACGTTAAAGAGAGCGAGGTAAGATGAAGCTGCAATTAGTCAAATTTGAAGGACACATTTTACTTTAGAAATGTTAAATGACTGACAGCTATATCCAGTGATGCAAAATTTTCTCAAATATGGCCATTTTGAGAGAGAGAGAGAGTAAGAGAGAGATGTGTAAATCGTCTGCATCTGTATCTCTCTCTCTCTCTCTACAAACAATGAAGTTGAGTTTAGTTACTTAGAAAACAGATATTTTACCCCCCTCGTTGCTGAGAAATATAACATAGCAATTCAGTTTTGATTAATAAAAGTTTTTGGTTTTAATGATGGCCTTGTCACACACAGACACACACATACAGTGATGTTCAGTACGGTCACACTGTATATATTTTATTCAAGAAACTTTTTAAAAGTTTAAAAAACTATTCATGAAAAACTCTTTAGAAACTATTTGCATGAAAATCAACTATGCCTATATATTTTTTGTCATATTATTTAAAAATGTTTATAAACCATATAAATACAGAATGCATTAAAAGGGGGGGGGGGGTGGCACAGTGGTTAACCAGAACATTTTTCAATGGCACGTCATGCCGAAAAGGTTGCCGACCTCTGCATTATGCTATTGCAGACAAAGCGTTACTATATAACTCGCTACGTACTGTAATATTTTCTCGCTGGTGAATGATAACATGAGGTAACCTGACAGCATTGCATTCAACCTTTACTTACTACAGGGATAGTAAATGTACTGTAGTATGCTAGTATCCCATTCTGAACATAATACAGAAACACAGTACCCCAAGAAGCCTATTTGCATGCCAAAACACAGATTCAATGTTCATTCCAATCTTATAAGTCCCTCATATTTACTTTCAGATCCTGCTAACAGGCCCTTGAGCACAGAGGTTCACAAGCAAAGGCACATGCTACCACCTCACACCTCTAGTTTTATGCAGGTAATCAAGCCCTCATTGATTGCCTCTCACTCAGCTAAACTACGAGTTCCTCTTGAAATCTCTCACTGCAGCTCTTCAAGTTCAACCACCGCTGGAGTCCTAGACAAAAGAACAGACGTGCTCCATTATTAACCTGTTATCTCCATGTAGCCCAAAGATCAATCTATGTTGGTACAGCTTAGCAATTGTAAAGTAATACAGCTCGATAATTGGGGGCTTGTACAGAACAGACAGAAAAGAATAAAAGAACAATAGCTGCAATGTCAAATTAGGTGAATGCACTAACTTTGTTAAATTTTGATGTGTCATTAATCTTAAAACTAATGTCTGTAACCCTAATTAAAAAAAGTTTAACAGTCTAAAAGAGAATAAATAAATCTGTAAATAAATCATGAGATTATGTTCCCATGAGACAGAGCTAAATCAAGCACCTACCAAATGTACAGTATTTAGTAAAATTCATTACAATAAATCTAATGCAATTTTGTGAAATGAGATTCAAATGCTTGATCAATGCACTGTCAACATTTTGCATTAATCCTGCAGTCCTAAACTTCAAAACTCAAGTGGGCGATTGCACGTCTGCAAATATGACTCTAAAAGCAGCGTGATTCTCCTCTGGTGCTGGTGCTTCACCATTGATAGTAGATCCTCTGAAAGAGAAAAGTGATGATAAAATAAGACTTTTTATGTGAATACCTGCTCTAGCATCCCTTGCAGAGAATGCAACACATTTTGAAATGCAACAATGCATGAAATCATACTTGCGTAGCTAGAAGCTTCTGCTTATTAAAACAATAAACCAAAACAAATTTTTATATTAATATCATTTCAATTTATTTATTTTTTGTCAAAGAAATGTCTATATATTTCTTAATTTTTATTGCAATATTAACAATATTATTTTTCATTATTTATGTACATTTTAATCTGTTTTTATTATTATATTTTCCACTTTCATTTTAATTAAACAATTATAATTGTGTGGCATATTTGTAATTTTTGTAATCTTTTTAAGTGTCTTTATCATTTTTACTTCAGAATCTTTGATACACTATTTTAGTTATTATTCATACTTTGATCTGACATTTCATTAAACTATAATTGTGTAGCATTTTTGTAATCTTTATTATTTTTTTAAGTGTCTATATAAATTTTACTTTAGTATTTTATACATATATTTTATATATCTTTGATATACTATTTTAGTTATGCATACTTTGATCTGAAATTTTATTAGTTTTTTTATGCCTATGTACTGTAGTCCATATTAATTTTTATTACGTTTTTAGTTTGTTGTTTTTGAATGCAGTTCATAAAAAAATTATTTAAAACAATAGGTTTTATAAAAGTCAAAAGAAAAACAAGTCTTCTGTCTCGACTGAACTCTGTAAAAGAGGGGTCACCATTTTTAGCCACTGCCTTCTGTTGTATGTAGTTCTGTTTTGCTTCTGCAAATGATGAAATGTTATGTTCAGTTCAGTGCCAGTGGCGGATTCGTGGCCCCTGTAGAAGTTCAAATGCTCCCATGTGTGATTCATCCTAGCGCAGATGCCAGATTGAGAAATGTTATTTTGCATGTCGAGTAAATAATACTTTCTGTTATGCATTTACTTTAGTCGCATTACAATACAGTAAGCTTTACATTTCCATCAAAACCATTTAGTAGTTGTTCACTGCAACTGCAAAAAAATAAGGCGGTGTTTCATGTGGGTGTATTAGCATTTATAATGTGCTCACTCTGTGTAAATAAGTTATGAATACATTTGAATATGTATTCTCAGCCTTTACTCACATGCTCTGTGACAGCTTTGCTGAGCCGCACACCTGGAGGCATTAATCGCTGCCAGCTTTGGCCACACGCAAGGTCAATTGAGGACCAAATTACAACCAGGCTCAGGCACTTGATAATATTAATTGTTTTTCTTTTTGAATTCCCAATTTAGGCCAGCAGAATTCCTTCAGAGATGAGAAATGAGAAAGACTGTGGGAGATTACAGTAACGCCGAAACTCTGGCCTTGATAAAGCGACTGAAATGAAGAGCAGAATGGATTACTTTCTGTCCCTTTGCTCTCCTGGAACTGCCCTCAATTATCTCGCATGTCTGGAAGTTGTTCCCCTGAAGAGAAGTCAATTATTTAATGAAGCCCTAAATTGAATGAATCATTTGCATAACCGGAACATTTAATTAGGAAACACTTGGTTGTTTTAGCCTGTTTAGAGGAAGTGTGGGATTCAGAATTAAAATTCAGAGGGCAGGTGTAATCACGAGACGGTGGTCAATTGGGAACGTAAAGTTTGCAGTAGATCACGGTTCATTCGTAGAGCACAAAAAGACCAAAAATATAGCAAGGATATTTAGCCAGGAGGATGCATTAAAATGATCAAAAGTGACTGTGAAGAAATGTTACATGATTTTTATTTCTAATAAACGTTGTTGAATTAACTTTGTTTATCAAATCCTGCTAAAGCATTATGGTTTCCACAAACATATAAGGCAGCACTACTGATTTCAACATTGAGAATACACAGAAATGTTTCTTAAGCAGCAAATCAGCATTGAGTATGATTTCAAGATCGTGTGACTTTGAAGACTGGAGTGATGATGCTGAAAATTTAGCTTTGCATCACTGGAATAAGTGGAATTTTATTACAATAGAAAACTGTTATTTGAAATTGTAATAATATTCCACAATATTACTGTTTTTAGCACATTTTTCAACAAATGAATGCTTTCTTGGATAAGAAAAAGTCAAACTTTTGAATGGCAGTGTAGTGACTCATGACCTAATATTTCTATGTGACATCCCATGCATCTAAATCCTGGCAATATACGCTCTCATCTTAATTCGAACTACAAGAATCCCAATTCCCACCCAATCAGTACATGAAATGACATCCTGTGTTAATAACTGTAATCCAAAGGTCATTTAGAAAACCAATCCCGTCCGAATTGCTGTTCTGTCACAAACCGTCAGATCTACATGGGTACATTTCGAGTGAAATTTGGAATGCGATGCCAGCCCTAAGTAAGTGAGAGTTGAGACAGCACATGTCGCTGTCTCTCTACGTAAAGTCAAACGCTCTTGGACAGCTTTATTAAGAAAGAAGCAAGACAGTGGAGCGATCTTGACACGGTTGTCTCAGAGTAGCTCGCTGAATCTAGCCATGTCTCGGAAAATAGTAAGCTACACTGCACATTTATTTTGGGAAAGGACACCTGGGGGTTCTGTCTTCTTAATTTAGGGACTTCTCTCTTCATTTATATATTTATTTACCTGCTTTTTTCTACAAGAGACATCTTTTTCATGGTAACACCCCCGTTGGTCACGGCGAAGGCTTGATTATTAGGATTACTGATGATTACTGTGATGCTCGATGGGGGTTTGGGAGGAAGAGAGCTACAGCCTTCGGGCGCTTGTGTTCCTCTATCACAACCTCCTCCTCATCCTCATCTTCATCCTGTGGCGCATCACGGCATTGATGTGATTGGCCGTGACACGCCGAGGCCTCTGGATGTGATGTGAATCAACAGAGCACCCGCGACGGAGCAGGAAACACTGCCGTTCAGAACGGCCTCTGCTACCGAATGTCTCGGCATACGGCAGCAACAAAGCAAGGCTATTTTCTCTGAGGAGGGCTTCCACAAATAAAACAATCTGATGAATATATCACAATATTAGATTCAATAATGTCTAAATCACTATTTTTTCTAAACTAACGCTGTACGACACCAGTGGAGTTTTCCTTCTGCTTTTTCAAAGAGAATAAAAACTTTAAAAACGTTTAAACTGTTAAGCGAACTTTTAAAACCATATTAAAAAAACTCATAATAAATGCTTTAGTGTGTAATACCGTCACATTTTCTATATAATATAACATTATAATAATAGTAAGTGTAAAGTAAATGGTGTTCCATAGGCATTTAACCTGGAAATCATGTAAAAGCACTGAATGTAAACATAAAAATAGATGGAAGGACTCTGGTCCACCACACACCACTGTAACAAAGCGGTGTTGTTCTTTTAAATGAACAACGTTGTCAACTCATTGAACCCACCTACACTGCGTGGGCATAATGCAAACTCTCTAAAGCACCTTGTCTCTAAAGTACTAATGAAAAAATAACTTTTTCATCAGCGTTTATGATATATGATGCACCGGTGCATCTTGTTCCTTTATTAGCGTCATAAGCACTGATGCTCGGGCTCCCTTATGTACTTATTCTGCTGTGCTGATAATTCCACATTATTAGGTGAGGGAGAACATGAGCCACCATCTGCTGGTGTCTGGAGCCGAGCACCAGATCATAACCTCACAGAAAGAGCTGCTGTCTCAGGCAGCATCCTTGAGGTTGTGTAAAGATCTGACTGTTTGTTTTTGTAGCATCTGATCGCCTTCTATTCTATCCGGACTCTTGTGGAGAAAGACTGTGCCACTGGATTCAGTTGCCTTTTCAATTCAGTTTCAATTCAATTCAATTTTTTCATGTTTTGGTGGCATTCATTTTGTAAGTATTTGCTGACATTGAACCATAAGCAATGATAAAAGGATAAAACAGAAGCACCTCTCCAAATCATTAACAATTGTAAAGTTAAGCGCTTTAAAAGTGTAAATGTTTTGAAATCAGCCAAGCCAAAATATGAGCCTTAGTAAGCGGTACTAAGTGAAAAAGGGGAAAATAACAATAATACAAACTATGGGAACTATGGGAAGTAGTATTTAAAAATTCACTAAATTTCCTAATCACAAGTAGAGCAAAAAAAAAGAAAAGGAAAGAAAACATAAAATCTGTTACATAAAATGAATGTAAAAAAAGAATAAGAATAAGTAATAATAAAAATGCATTCACAAAAAGAGTGAAAAACAATTGAAAAAAAAAAATGCTGCTTGCAAACTGAATATTTATTTTGTCTTATAAGTAATATTAAAAATGTCCACAACATTTCTGCAATGAAAGTAATGAGCAAATTTGCAAATGTTTTATAATACAGCTTCCTGATTTATTAAATGATTTAATTAATACTGATAAAACAAAATAACAGATGATAACAGCTTTATAGTAATAAATCAATTTACCAAATAATAAACATTAATTAAACAGCAGCAGTTACAAAGGATAAAATAAAGATAAAGTAAGAACTGAAGGTTAGTTTGACGATAGAAAAACAAGGGCAAACAAGATCTCTACTTTTCTGTCTTTTATCTCCATCATTTTTATGTTGCTTTAAATAAGTAATATTAAAAATGTCATCACTAACTTTCTGCACCACAAGCGTAGAGCAAAAAACAAATTACATAAAATAAAGAAAACAATATAAAATTCAAGTAAATAGTAAATTACAATTATTATTATTATTATTTATGTATAATATTAGCAAATTAAATGCTGCTTGCAAATTGCAGCTACTTTGAAATGATAAAAAATGTAATAGCAATAAAATATAACAGTGAAGCATTTACATAGCAACTGATAAATTAGTCACAAAAAATTATAGATTAACTAAGCAGCAGAATTTATGAAGGCTAAACAAGAGGTGAAAATAAGAGTTGAAGGTCATTTAGGGATAGAAAAACGGGGGCGGATCAGATCACTCACTGTCTCCTTTTCAGTTTTTCATCTGCATAATTGATGTTGCTTTCCATCACAGATTTCATCCTTTTGTATAATCTCACTCTCTTTCCTCCAGCCCTCCTTATGCTTTCCTTTCTACTCACATATTCCTCCCATCTCTCCTTCTCTCTCAAGTCAGTGTGGACAGAGATTTACAGTGACAGTTTAATGAATCCAGTATTTCTTAATGCTCAGTGTGTCCTAGTGGCAGGAACACTGACCCCCCTCAACCCCGCTGAGAGTTTTCCACGTGCATATCACGCTTCATACGCAACTGGGCTGGGTAGCATCTAAATGAATCATAACTCAGACATATCACTGTTATTAAAGACTTCATAAGCGTCCCCTGAGCTCCTTGAGCCAGTAATGCTCAATAATCGTGCAGCTTCTCACATTAAGCTTTGGCTAAATGTCCTTCCTTAGAAAAACAGTCCAGAAAAATATTACGTTTTTCCTCACATGGCAGACTAAATTTTGCAATTCTGCACTGAAAACACACACACACACACACACACACACAGACACACACAATGAATGAGATGGACATGTCAATAGCATCTAAAAAATATGAAAATATCTACGTATTTACAGCTTTAGAAACAAATCCTTATGAAATCTTGTTATATTTATTTTATTAATATATTTAGTATATTTCTACAGTTAGATTTTACTATATAAAATACACAAACAAAAAAATATATAAAAATGTTCATAGCTTTAAAAACAAAGCTTATTATATTTATATTATTGATGTATTTTAATATATTTCTACATATTTTACTATATAAAGTTCAAGAAAAATACATACAAACGTGCACACACAAAATGAAAAACTGTTCATGTATGTATAGCTTTAGAAACAAATCTTACTATTAAATTTATATTATTAATATACAGTTTTTCTACAGATTTTACTACATAAAAATACAAGAAAAATCTACAAAAGTCATGCAGTATATACACACACATACACTAAATGAACAATATGGGCACACTGACAGCATCTTAAACATGCAAAAAACCATTATTTTATATAAAATAATTTAAACATATTAAAGTACGTCACTGAACTCCTTTATTTAATCTCATTACTTAAATATTAATTATATATATATATATATATATATATATATATATATATATATATATATATATATATATATATATATATATATATATTATTGTGTGAACATAAACATATGTTAAAAGTTTTAGAAGCTGTCAAACATTACTAATGAATATATGAAAATGCATGTTCACTACAATCACACTTAATATAGCATACTAATGAGATCATATTGAAAGATCAGAAGATTCGCATAACACAGACGTCACTTCCTGTTTGTTGTTGACGGCTGTACTGCGTTTGAGTTCCGTCACTATATTCTTTTCATTGACTATTTTTAACTTAAAAATCAATTTTATACATCATCGTTTCCGTTTATATAATGTGTGAATATATCCTCTATTGTATTCTACAACAAAAACAATCAGAGCGCCTCGCTATCACTAGTTTTATTTTGATCTCCCGGGTCCGCTATTAGTTTTTAGCCAGTTAGCATCAGCAAGCGTGGTTGCTGCTAACTGCGCTTACATTGCTAATACTCTATTCACACACATTACCACTGCTGTACTCACTGTTACTTGCTTTAATGGCGGATGAATGTCTCCACTCTGTGCAGCTCGAGCTCGAGGCCGTGGGGAAGCAGATTCGCGACCTGGAACAGAAGCAGGCCCAGCTGAGAGAGCGGAGAGCCGCGCTGGAATCATCCCGGGCTGACGCTCACAAGTCCGGGGTAAGTATACAGCGTGCTGTTAACAGTCCCACCACGTCTACTCCGTGTGTTTCTCTGCGCAGGCCCGGTGCACCCAGGACGCGATCTTCCCAGATGTCCTTCACTGCGACGCCGGGACACCATGGACCCTGGGTGCATCCACAGCGGAGGACGCGAGCTGGGTCCCGGGCGATGACTTCTCCCCCTCCTGCCTTCGAGATCTCCATCCAGAACCGCTTCGCTCCCCTCCGCGAGACAGGACGCGACGCTGTGATCATCGGAGACTCCATCGTCCGACACGTAAGTGCTACGTTAGCCGAAGGTAAAGTGCACACTCATTGTTTGCCTGGTGCTCGTGTTCTCGATGTTTCTGCGCAGATACCCGCGATCCTGAAGGCTGACGAGAGCCCCAGAGCGGTCGTGCTTCACGCCGGGGTTAACGACACCACGCTGCGGCAGACAGAGACGCTGAAGAGGGACTTCAGGAGCCTGATCGAGACGGTTCGCAGCACGACGCCCGCGGCGACGATCGTCGTGTCAGGACCACTGCCCACGTATCGACGAGGACACGAAAGGTTCCGTAGACTTTTTGCTTTAAATGAATGGTTGTTGTCATGGTGTAAAGAACAGAAACTGCTATTTGTTAATAACTGAAATCTTTTCTGGGAGCGTCCTAGACTGTTTCGCGCTGATGGATTACACCCCAGCAGAGTCGGAGCGGAGCTTCTCTCTGACAACATCTCCAGGACACTTCGCTCCATGTGACTAGTAAGACAATTCTCAAATAACCATTATGATGAGTTTTGTTCCACCCGCTTAAATGATAAAAGTACTTGCGCTGTAAAAACTATTAAGACTGTGTCTGTTCCCCGAATAGTGAGGTCAAAATATAAATATAATGTAGGATCTAGAAAAAATCTTATCGTAATTAAACCAGAACAATGTAAAGTAAATGAACAAAAACAATTTTTAAAGTTTGGGCTCATAAATATTTGATCACTCACACCAAAAGCAGTCATTGTAAATGAAATGATCACAGATAATAGTTTTGATTTACTCTGCTTGACTGAAACCTGGCTAAAACCAAATGATTATTTTGGTCTAAATGAGTCTACTCCACCAAACGTCTCGGTTACGTACGTAACCCTCGTTCCCTGATGGAGGGAACGGAGACGTTATGTCGACCGACAAATGGGGTCTCACTTGGGAGGCCAATCATCTCTGATTTTAAGAGAAAACGCCAATGAAATTGGGAAGTGGATTAACACACCTGAGCCACTCCCCGTGCCAGCGGGTATAAATAGGGCGACAGGTGCATCCACTCATTAGGTTTTACGCTGAGGAGCCGAGAACGTGTCCCGGCAACAGCGAATGGTTCAAGGTTGTGGCATGGGGACATAACGTCTCCGTTCCCTCCATCAGGGAACGAGGGTTACGTACGTAACCGAGACGTTCCCTATCTGTCGGTCACTACGAGTTATGTCGACCGACAAATGGGGTCCTATGGAAAACGCCATAACCTGAACCCCGTCACAACCCTGAGGCGCTGCAATTGTTGACAAGCCTTGGCGTGCCACAAAAGCTACGCTTAAGGTCGTAACCTTCCCAAAGCCCCAGCGCAAATTCACTGACCTTGGTACCGAAGGGGCCAAAGGGTGAGTACATCGCTGCTGGAGAAGGCCATGCTGCTGTTCCGCCCACATAAAGTAAATGGAAGGGATTTCAACCTTCGGTGAAAGACAGCTTCAAATCTTCCCTATTTGTTCTTTCAGCTGGCAAGACAATGGGGAAGCGAGCCTTTAGGAAAGGCCGCTACGGAGACCACATCCTACCTGAAGGGAGGTGACATGTGGATATACTGATATGGACTGACCCAGGGGGCAGTACTACATATGGAAGGGGTCTCTGAGGCAGGTCCTACCTTAGAGTAGGGATGGAACGGCTGCCAGAAGAGACTGACAGAACGGTCTGTCAAGGGAAGACACGGGTTTGCCAAGAGGGAAACCTTACCGTGGAAGAATACACATATGGGATTACCCGTAGGGAACCCAGCCATATGGACACCTAGCCCAGTACAGGGGCTGACCGAACTCCGGGCATGCTAACGCCAGTACTGGGCCTGGCGACAGACTGCTCCGCCAAGTCTGACGCCGAGGGTGCTGGAGGATGCTCGACCAGGGTACGCCAACCGGGGAACTCTACTGGGAGAAGAAGGCGCTCACATCCCCGTGTTAGGGGGAATGGCGCAGCAAGCGAGACACCCAGCCAGCTCTTCCCGCCAATTACCTGTTACCCAACACACGGGAAGAAACTGGCTCTACACGGAGGTTGTAAAACCTCGCAAAGGTGTTAGGTGTCGCCCAGCCCGCAGCTCGACAGATGTCTGCCAGAGAGGCGCCGTGCGCCAATGCATAGGAGGAGGCCACACTCCGTGTGGAGTGGGCCCTCACCCCCAGGGGGCACGGCTCGCCTTGGGAATGGTAAGCCAAGGCGATGGCGTCCACTATCCAGTGGGCCAACCTCTGCTTAGAGACAGCCTTCCCTTTCTGCTGACCTCCAAAGCAGACCAGGAGCTGCTCAGAGCTTCTAAAGCTCTGGGTGCGGTCCACGTATATGCGAAGCGCTCTTACGGGACACAGCAACGACAAGGCTGGATCTGCCTCCTCCAGGGGCAGTGCTTGCAGGTTCACCACCTGGTCTCGGAAGGGAGTGGTGGGAACCTTGGGCACGTATCCAGGCCGGGGTCTCAGGACAACGTGAGAGTAGGCCGGCCCGAACACAAGGCACTCTTCACTTACCGAAAATGCTTGGAGGTCCCCGACCCTCTTGATGGAAGTGAGCGCGATCAGGAGCGCTGTCTTGAGAGACAGGAACTTAAGCTCGACTGAATCCAGCGGCTCAAAGGGACCCCTCTGAAGTCCCGCCAGGACAACAGAGAGGTCCCAGGAGGGAATCAGGGGTGTCCTAGGAGGATGTAACCTTCTGGCACCCCTCAGGAACCTAACGATCAGGTCATGCCTCCCCAGGGACCGGCCGTCCACTGCATCATGATGGGCTGCAATGGCAGCCACATATACCTTCAGGGTGGAGGGTGACAGCCCACGCTCCAGCCTTTCTTGCAGGAAAGAAAGCACGACTCTGACCGGGCATCTCCGGGGGTCTTCTCGGTGAGAAGAACACCAATTCGTGAACAGACTCCACTTCAGAGCATAGGCCTGCCTCGTAGAAGGGGCTCTAGCCTGAGTGATAGTGTCTACCACCGCTGGGGGCAGATCACTTAGGTCTGCCGCGTCCCGTCTAGAAGCCACACGTGGAGGTTCCAGAGATCTGGACGCGGGTGCCAAATGGTGCCAAGCCCCTGAGAGAGAAGGTCTCTCCTCAGAGGGATGCGCCAGGGAGGGGCTGTCACGAGGAGCATGAGTTCCGAAAACCAGGTCCGGGTGGGCCAGTAAGGCGCAACCAACAGGACCTGTTCCTCGTCCTCCCTGACCTTGCACAGTGTCTGTGCGAGCAGGCTCACTGGGGGGAACGCATACTTGCGTAAAGCCCGAGGCCAGCTGTGTGCCAGTGCATCTGTGCCCAGGGGGGCCTGGGACAGGGAATAGTACAGCTGGCAGTGGGAGGACTCGTGGGAAGCAAACAGGTCTACCTGGGCTTCCCCGAATCGACTCCAGATCAGCTGGACCGTCTGGGGATGGAGTCGCCATTCCCCGGGGAAAGTGAGCTGTCGTGAGAGCGCGTCGGCTGCACGATTGAGCTCCCCCGGGATGTGAACAGCGCGCAGCGACTTGAGCCACGTCTGACTCCAGAGGAGGAGATGACGGGCGAGTTGAGACATGCGACGTGATCGTAACCCGCCTTGTCGGTTGATGTACGAAACAGCCGCAGTGTTGTCCGTGCGGACCAACACGTGCTTGTCCAGCACTAGCGGACGAAACCGTTGCAAAGCTAGATGCACTGCCAGCAACTCCAGGCAGTTGATGTGCCAAAGCAGTCGAGGTCCTGTCCAGGACCCTGAGGCTGCCTGCCCGTTGCATGTCGCGCCCCAGCCCGAGTTGGAGGCATCTGTTGTGACAACAACGTGCCGGGACACTTGTTCTAAGGGCACGCCGGCCCGTAGAAAGGCAAGGTCCGACCAAGGACTGAATAGGCGGCGACACATCAGTGTGATGGTGACACGATGTGTACCGCGGCGCCATGCCCATCTCGGGACTCGGGAGTGTAACCAGTGCTGAAGTGGTCTCATATGAAGCAACCCGAGCGGCGTGACTGCGGCTGCGGATGCCATATGCCCCAGGAGCCTCTGAAAGTGTTTCAGCGGTACCACTGTCCTGCCTCTGAAGGAACTCAGGCAGTTCAGCACTGACTGGGCACGCTCGCTGGTGAGACGTGCCGTCATACTCACCGAGTCTAACTCCATACCGAGATAAGAGATTCTCTGCACAGGGGAGAGCTTGCTCTTCTCTCGGTTGACCTGAAGCCCCAACTGACTGAGGTGCCGAAGCACGAAGTCCCTGTGATCGCACAACTCTTCTCGGGACCGGGCCATAATGAGCCAGTCGTCGAGATAGTTGAGGATCCTGATGCCCACTTCCCAAAGTGGGGCAAGGGCGCCCTCCGCGACCTTCGTGAAGACACGGGGGGACAGGGAGAGCCCGAAGGGGAGGACCTTGTACTGCCATGCCTGACCCTCGAAAGCAAAGCGCAGGAACGGTCTGTGACGAGGGAGGATAGAGACATGAAAGTATGCGTCTTTCAGGTCGATCGCTGCAAACCAGTCCTGGGGCTGGACGCATTTGATAATGCGTTTCTGCGTCAACATCCTGAACGGGAGCTTGTGTAGGGCCCGATTCAAGACTCGCAGATCCAGGATAGGTCGAAGGCCACCGCTCTTCTTGGGCACGATGAAGTAAGGGCTGTAAAACCCCGTCCTCATCTCGGCTGGAGGGACCGGCTCGATTGCATCCTTCGCCAGGAGGACAGCAATCTCCTCGCGCAAGACAGGGGCGTCCTTGACTGCCACCAAAGTCTCGAGTACGCCATTGAACTTGGGGGGTCGCCGGGCGAATTGAATCGCATAGCCGAGTCGAACCGTCCGGATGAGCCAGCGTGACGGGTTGGGCAGCGCAAGCCACGCTCCCAGATACCGTACAAGTGGCACCAAAGGGACAGTCGACATACCCGCAGTGGTGCAGCGATGGGGAGTCGTGCCGGAAGGCCCAGAAGGCACTGCGTCCTGGGTCATCGCAACCACACTCCTCGTGTTCCCGGAGGAACTGGCCAGAGACGCGTGGAGAGGCGTTGCGTCTCCGAACCGCGACCTCTTGGCCGCTGGCGAAAGGGGGCATCGTGGGTGAGAGTGAGGAAGCTGTGCGTCGCTCATTGTCAAGCCACGAGCCTTGCAACTCGGAGGAAGGAGAATTTGCTCTTTTATTGAAAATGTGGGTACCACTGGCCGTCCGGCCAGTGGCGGAACAAAACAAAACAGAAACTGAAGATTCTCCGCCCGGCCCTCCTCCGGGGGAAGGAGTGGCGCTGTCTTCGCCATCTCCTGAAGAGCAGTTCTCCGCATCTCCGAGTTGCCCGTGTCAGGGCCGCTTGGTCGACTTCTTGGAGGACTTCGCAGCCGGGAGTGACACGGGGGGCGCCGCTCTCCTGCGCGGGGCTCGACGCGCCGGCCTCGAAGAACTCTCAGCACGGGGCGGAGCTGGCGTAGAGGACGCAGGGGGGCGCCCACGGCGACGAGCAGGCTGAGGCGCTACCCGCGACGGAACGGTGGCAGCCGGAGAGACACGTCGGGGCAGGATGTGCTGGATGGCCTCAGTCTGCTTCTGTACCGCCGAGAACTGCTGGGCAAAGTCCTCGACAGTGTCGCCGAACAGGCCTGCCTGGGAGATGGGGGCGTCGAGAAAGCGCGCTTTGTCCATGTCCCTCATCTCAGCCAGGTTCAGCCAGAGATGCCGCTCCTGGACCACCAGCGTGGACATCGCCTTCCCGAGGGACCGCGCCGTGACCTTCGTTGCCCGTAAGGCGAAGTCAGTCGCCGTGCGCAGCTCCTGCATCAACCCCGGGTCGGTACCACCCTCGTGCATGGCTTTGAGTGCCTTGGCTTGGTGTACTTGCAGGATAGCCATGGCATGCAGGGCAGAGGCAGCTTGGCCCGCAGCACTGTAAGCCTTGGCAGCGAGTGCGGCCGTCAGTTTACAGGCCTTGGACGGGAGGCGCGGACGATTCCTCCAAGTGGCGGCGTTTTGTGGGCACAAGTGCACCGCAACCGCCCTCTCCACCTGGGGAACCTCTACGTACCCCCTGGCTGCCCCGCCATCGAGGGTGGTGAGGATGGAAGAGGGAGAAGAGCGGCTTCTGGCCGTGAAAGGGGCCGTCCACGACTTCGTCACCTCTTCATGCACCTCCGGGAAGAAAGGCACCGGAGCAGAACGAGGTTGTGAGCCGCGTCCCGCGCCGAGAAAACAATCATCCAGCCGTGAGGGCTCGGGACTGGGCGGTGTAGTCACCTCCAGTCCGATACTCACGGCTGCCCGGGCAAGCATGGCCGACAACTCCAAGTCCGATTCGGCAGCAGCGACAACACCCGAGGGGGGCAGCCCCGCCGAACCTTCATCCTCAGAGGTCGATAACCCATCCCCCGATGCAGCAATCGACATCTGGTCTTCGGGCGGCGCACCGAAAGACATGCTGGGACCGCTGTGAGACGGCCCAGCAGAATCAATCGGCAGCTGCACGGGACAGTCGCTGCGTGAGGAGTGAGAGGTCCGTGGGGCGTGGCCCGGCGGAGAAGCTCTCACTGTGATCCTCAGATCTCCCAGAGCGCCAGCCGGCGGCCCTCTGCTCGAGCCAGAGAGACCGGGACGGGTGGCGACAGAGGGGTCTGCTGCACTCCCCTTGAGGAGTGAGAGACGCGATCGCAGCGCTGCCATGTTCATACGCCCACAGTAGACGCATGAATCATCCACGAGCGCAGCCTCAGCGTGTTGGACGCCCAGACACTGCAGACAACGCTCGTGACCGTCAACCGAAGACAGGAAACGACCGCATCCAGAAGGACACGGACGAAACGGCATCTTGAAAAAGACGCGAATCGTCCGTGATTTGCTCTTTTAGAGAACTGTCTCTTTTAGCCGAAGCGCCCAGGGGAATCGCCGACTCGCAGGGACACCGCTGTAATGCGCCGTCACACCGACCAGGAACAGTTAGAACAAAACAAAGATGATGGCTTTGTAGAGGTTTCTTCATCCACTACTCGGCTCCGAAGCAAAAATCTAATGAGTGGATGCACCTGTCGCCCTATTTATACCCGCTGGCATGGGGAGTGGCTCAGGTGTGTTAATCCACTTGCCAATTTCATTGGCGTTTTCTCTTAAAATCAGAGATGATTGGCCTCCCAAGTGAGACCCCATTTGTCGGTCGACATAACTCGTAGTGACCGACAGATAGGGAACTACTGTTATAAACATGAGCCCCGTCAGACTGGTCGTGGCGGGGGTGTTGCAACAATATATAGTGATATTCTCAATGTTACCCAGAAAACAGGATACAGGTTTAACTCTTTTGAAATACTTCTGCTAAATGTTACTCTGTCAGACATGCAAAAGAAATCTAATGTATCTCTTGCTCTGGCTACTGTGTATAGACCACCAGGGCCTTATACAGAATTCCTAAAAGAATTTGCAGATTTCCTCTCAGACCTTCTAGTTACAGTTGATAAGGCGCTAATCATGGGAGATTTTAATATTCACGTTGATAATGCAAATGATACATTAGGACTTGCTTTTACTGACCTAATAAACTCCTTTGGAGTCAAGCAAAATGTCACCGGGCCCACTCATCGCCTTAATCATACACTAGATTTAATTATATCTCATGGAATCGATCTTACTGCTATAGATATTGTACCTCAAAGTGATGATATTACAGACCATTTCCTTGTATCGTGCATGCTGCGTATAACTGATATTAACTATATGTCGCAGCGATGCCGTCTGGGCAGAACTATTGTTCCAGCCACTAAAGAAAGATTCGCAAATAACCTGCCTGATCTATCTCAACTGCTATTTGTACCCAAAAATACACATGAATTAGACGAAATTACTGACAACATGGGCACTATTTTCTCTAATACATTAGAAGCTGTTGCCCCGATCAAATTGAAAAAAGTTAGAGAAAAACGTACTGTACCATGGTATAACAGTAATACTCACTCTCTCAAGAAAGTAACTCGTAGTCTTGAACGCAAATGGAGAAAAACTAACTTAGAAGTTTTTAGAATTGCATGGAAAAACAGTATGTCCAGCTATAGACAGGCTCTAAAAACTGCTAGGGCAGAGCATATACACAAACTCATTGAAAATAACCAAAACAATCCAAGGTTTTTATTTAGCACAGTGGCTAAGTTAACAAATTACCAGACGCCACCTGATTCAAATATTCCACCAACGTTAAATAGTAATGACTTTATGAATTTCTTCACTGATAAAATAGATAACATTAGAAATACAATAGCAAATGTAGATTCTACAGCGTCTAACACTTCAGTTTCATCCATCGCACCCAAAGATAAACTGCAGTGCTTTACAACCATAGGACAGGAAGAACTAAATAAACTTATCACTGTATCTAAACCAACAACATGTTTATTAGATCCTGTACCCACTAAATTACTGAAAGAGCTGTTACCTATAGCCAAAGAACCGCTTCTCAATATCATTAACTCGTCGTTATCTTTAGGTCACGTCCCAAAACCATTCAAGCTGGCGGTTATCAAGCCTCTTATTAAGAAACCAAAACTAGATCCTAGTGTACTGGCAAATTATAGGCCTATTTCAAATCTTCCATTTATGTCTAAAATTTTAGAAAAAGTTGTGTCTGCTCAATTGAGCACCTTCCTGCATAAAAATGATCTGTATGAAGAATTTCAGTCAGGTTTTAGGCCCCACCATAGCACAGAAACTGCACTTGTTAAAATTACAAATGACCTGCTCCTTGCGTCAGACCAAGCCTGCATCTCATTTCTAGTCTTGCTTGATCTTAGTGCTGCGTTCGACACCATAGATCATGACATACTCATAGATAGATTACAAAACTATACAGGTATTCAAGGGCAGGCTCTAAGATGGTTTAGATCCTACCTGTCCGATCGCTACCATTTTGTTTACTTAAATGGGGAGTCATCTCATTTATCATCAGTAAAATATGGAGTGCCACAAGGATCCATCCTAGGTCCCCTTCTATTTTCAATATACATGTTGCCCCTGGGTAATATTATTAGAAAATACGGAATTAGCCTCCACTGTTATGCTGATGATACTCAGCTATATATTTCAACGAGACCAGATGAAACTTCCCAATTATCTAAGCTAACGGAGTGTGTTAAAAATGTAAAAGATTGGATGACAAATAATTTTCTCCAATTAAATTCAGATAAGACCGAGATACTAATTATTGGACCAAAAAACACTACACAGAATCTTGTAGATTACAATCTGCAACTAGATGGATGTACTGTTACTTCCTCTACAGTCAGAAATCTGGGTGTTATATTAGACAGCAATTTGTCTTTTGAAAATCATATTTCCAATGTTACAAAAAGTGCATTCTTCCATCTTAGAAACATTGCCAAGCTACGAAACATGTTATCTGTTTCTGATGCAGAAAAGCTAGTTCATGCATTCATGACCTCTAGACTGGACTATTGTAATGCACTTCTAGGTGGTTGTCCTGCTTCGTCAATAAACAAGCTACAGGTAGTCCAAAATGCAGCAGCTAGAGTCCTTACCAGGTCAAGAAAATATGATCATATTACCCCAATTTTACAGTCTCTGCACTGGCTACCTATTAAGTTCCGTATCAGTTACAAATTATCATTACTTACCTACAAGGCCCTAAATGGTTTAGCTCCTGCATACCTAACTAGCCTTCTACCACGTTACAACCCATCGCGCACCCTAAGGTCACAAAACGCTGGACTTTTGGTAGTTCCTAGGATAGCAAAGTCCACTAAAGGAGGTAGAGCTTTCTCACATTTGGCTCCCAAACTCTGGAATAGCCTTCCTGATAATGTTCGGGGTTCAGACACACTCTCTCTGTTTAAATCTAGATTAAAAACACATCTCTTTCGCCAAGCATCCGAATAATGTATCTTTTTAATTGTGAGTGTAGTTGCATCTGATCAAAGGTGCATTTTTATTCATTACCTTAGGTTAAACTAATCTTACTTTGATGGATCAGCAGCTATGCTAATGATGTCTGTATTCTGTTTCTATGTTTCGCCACGGGATTTACATCCCGTGGTAACTAGGATTTACACAAGCTCCAGTCTGGATCCAGAACACCTGAGAAGAGATGATGCTGACCCTCAGAGGACCTCAGATGATGCTAACCCTGAATCAACAAACAGAACTAACAATTATTGCTAAATGTGTGACTGCATCATATAATAACTTAATTAATAATATTGATAGTTCATCGTCTAGCTGACTACGTCTTGTATTATTATTATTATTATTTTTATTTTTTCTAAAATCCTGTCAAATGTGCACAAACTACTAGCTACTACTAAATATTGTAGAAACATAATTTTCTGTAAAGTTGCTTTGTAACGATTTGTTTTGTAAAAAGCGCTATACAAATAAACTTGAATTGAATTGAATTGAATTCGATTTCTCATGACAAATGAATATGTTTTGCGCACAATGAACCATTTCCACAATGTGAGTAAAACTATACCACAACTGAATCGCTCCCATTACAACCAATGCAGTGGTCTACAATACTGTACATTTATGGCACAGATATTTCACGGTGTAAACAGTACAGCAGAATCTCTACTGGCCAGCTTTAATCCATATTATTATTTCTATAGGATGAGGGAAAAGAGCCAAAAAGCCATCCGAAGAGAAGAAGTTTGAGTCTGCATTGAGGTTGGCATTGATGCATCCACACCAGTGTTCACAAAGACAGGAGTGCATTTCACTTTCAATAGATCCTATTCACCAAACACCTCCCATATTCAGTGTAAAAATGCTTAGTTAATACTGCATTACAGTCACTCATTCATAGAGAATGCGTCTGCGAAGGGAGGGCGCATGCTGCAGATACAATTGTTATGTAAAAGTGTGTCAGATTGGATTGGTGAAGCATGGCTAACTTTATTGGACAAGACTGTGCGAGCGGAGAGACGGGGAGAAAGGTAGACACGGCGAGATATATTTAGAGAGACGCTGAAGTGAAGCGAGACAGGAGAGAAAGAGAAAGACAACGGGGGGAAAGAAAGAGAAACACCCCACGCCACGATAAAGACGCCATGCTTAGTGTTTAGTGAAGTGGCAAATCATGTGCATTAATAAGACTCTGCTTTTGTTGTCATTGCGTGTATATTTCTATACTACATCAGGGACCAAAACAGACTGTTTCTGCACTCTTTAATTGAAAAGACTTCAAAAACTTGGGCTGGAACTAAACTCTGCACAGTTACAGAGAGAAACTTCTTAAAGAACCATGTTATACGCTCACTCATATCCCATTTTATCATAGACTTGTCCAATCCCATATATAAATTTAATATATGTACATATTAAATTTCCATATTTGAAATATATTATTATATGATGCAAACATAAATGAAACCTATTAGAAATTGGAAAAAATTCATATAATAACTCAATATAGCTCATACAAATGTATATGTTTACTTATTTGTAAAAAATAAAATTTTAACATATATGTCATGAACATATCCATTGAAAACCTCATCAATAAATCTTGATATGTTACATGTAAATACAAAAGATAGACATGTATTTATAAAAAATTACAAAACATAAGCATACAGACCTTTTTGTATATTTGTTGTTTTAATAATATTTCTCACATGCATGGTTACTACATGTAATGCCATATGAAAACTTATCATATTATAATATTTGAAAACAGTCTTTGTGTGTGTGTGTGTGTTTGTATAATTTTGGCTACACTACTGGCACAGAAATGACTAATTCACCTTCAACTATAAACTGGTGCTACAATGATCCCATGGGCTTTATATTTCTTCAGTAAATTGTTGAAATCTGGCGTTCAAATGAACAATTCACAAGTGCAGATTGACACCACAGTCCCTTATTAGAATCTAATCAGACACTAAAGAAATCTGATGCAACTTGCACATTATCTAAAGACCTTTAGCTTAGTGGAAAGGTTATAATATGCTAATATATAAATTCATTGTTGGTACAGAAATAAATATAATGTCTGGAGTTTTTTCTTGTTTAGCAAGCCTTCATTTATTTGCTAAAAATACAGTTAAAAAAAAAATGTAATATTGTGAAATATTATTAGATTTTGAAATAAATGTTTTTAAAATATAACTTATTCCTGTGATGTAAAGCTAAATTTTTTACATCATAACTCCAATCTTTAGTGTCACACAATCCTTCAGAAATCATTGTGTGTTCTTGTTTATGTTGTTTGTTTGTTTGTTTTTTTGGGGGGTTTTTTTGTTGTTTTTTTGTTGTTGTTGTTGTTGTTTTCCTTTTGTAATGAACAGATTTTTTTTTTTTGGAGATAGGAATATCTGCATCATCATAACTGCCACTATTGATCAATTTATTGCATCCTTGCTAAATAGAAGTATTAATATATATTTAAAAAAAAATCTAAATAAAGTAAATAATTGTATTGACCCCAATGCGTTGAAAAACAGCACTATTTCTTTTTTATCAGATCACCAAAAAAAAGAGAATCTCAGGGCAAAATCAAACTAAACACAACACGTAGACAATGATAAATAGCTCTTTGCAATGATTTTGCAGTCACAAGAGTCACCTTACATCCACAAGCCGTCAGCTAATGAGACATGATTCAGCAATCTCTCTGATTAATTGAAAAAGCAATCAGTGTTACATTTTTAACCCGGCGCTCAAGGCAAATGTCTTGGCCATTGTATTGCGTCTCCTTTATTGACTAAGAAAGCAATATCACAGTCAAAAGTGCTGATTCAAATGGCAGACACTGGGCCTGAACCAAAGCTTCAATTCAGATTTGTTTTGAGAAGAACAAAAGCTCTCCTGAGAGCTGCCAAAGATGATGTACAACGTGCTAAAACTTTTACAGCCACCGAGATGGTTCTTATGACAATGAGATCTTATTATCTATATGCTAAATAATTCTGCAGAGAAACCACCTCTGCCAGCTTTAACTCTACAACACAAAGAAACTCTTAGCAACACCTACTCACACTCATGTGTGAGAGCCAATTTGCATAACAAAGGCCGTGGAAATGGGGAGCGCTAGAAACGGAGAAATAAGAAACAAACGCCCCTCATAGTGACTAGGGAGGTTGTGTTTAATGCTGAAAGGATGCTGGAAGCACTAATCAAACTTTTTTGTTTGTTTACCTGATTATTTCAGTTTTCAGTGGCACTAAAAGACGACAACATGAATCGAATGTGTCCATCACGAATGAGAAAAATAGGATTTGGTCACCCGGTGTCACGTTTCAAAGAACCTCATTACTAAAGTATTTTTGGAAGCTTCTCTTTTCATTTCATTAAGATCGCTAGTCTTGCCAGCGTGAGCAGCAGATGTCATCATTGCGACCCAGCGGAGGAGATGATGGGAAATGTCTTAAAGAAATGCTCTGGGATCAGTGCAACCTGAGGTGTACTGTAAGCATCCATGCATCTATGTTTACAGTAAGAGACTTACATTTGAAATCTATGATGCGAGGCATTATGGAGGGTTCAAAGATCCTGCAAAATAGCTTAATGAATGATTTCTTGTTCAGTGTTGATATTCACTGATATTCTTCTTTTTTTAAGAACTGTATATTTTTCAGTTCCAATCAAAAACATTTGAACAATACAACACAAATTACTCTGCACAAAATGTGTAATATGAGCCGTGGATGAACTTCTAGTTAAGAATATCCGGTATTATCTCTATAAATGCAGTATGCTTGATATAAACAGTATTTTGCCTTTTTTGTGTTCTTGATACAATCATCACAAAACTGCAACCATAATTGAATAGATATCTGAGTGAAACATGATATTTGATAAGAAAAAATCACCACAGACATTAAGAGGGACAAATTCCCATAGTTAAATAGAATTGGTGCACAGAATTTTCAATGGCAGACTTATACATTTTAAGGCTGGAATACACTTCACAACTTTTAAAATCTGAACAGATTTTACAATGCTACGTATTACACACTTCCGGACTTTCAAGTGAACCAGCTACTGTAAATCAGGATATCTATCCCAACCTCTATTCTCCATGAAATCTTAAATCTTTGGTTATAACCTCTGTTTAGGAGCCACGAGGAAGAACGTTGTTTCAGAGTTGGAGCAACTTACTACAACCTGTAGAAAGATTATCAAAAACCTTCCCAATGAATCATGTAAAATAGAGATGTGTACTGAACGTGTAAGGAAGTAAATAAGGTCCATTTTGATTTCAAGTGGACTTTAAGTTCTATCAAACCTGTAATATTCCCTTTCATAAAATTTCCCGCCTGCAGAAGTAATCAGTGTCAGCCAAGGTCCTGTTTATGTGCACAGGTTTGATGGTGGCACTGCACACATATTTTGTGTGTTTATGTTCTGCAAGAATGATAGAGGGAGAAGGAGGAAGCGTGAACCAGCCGATCCAACACTCATTTATATCAGCTACCTCTCAGAAAACACCTACACAGCGCAGAAAAACTACACAGAGAAAACAACTTAAAGACCTGACAGGTGGCTTTAAAACTGAAAGCGTGCATCCAAGTGAGACGTGGATAGGTTTCGGTAGCAGTGTCACTTTGTGATAGTACTTATTGAGCTTAAGTTGAAAAACATGGAAAGCCACACATCGAACACTGAACTCACAAAACACGACAAAACTAAACAGAAGCAGTCTGTATAGCCTCATATCCTGTAAAGGCTCATTTATATGACAATAACTATAAAGATAAATATAATAACTATATAAGCAACCACAGAAAAGTACAATATCATTCTGTTTATTATAAGCACACGCTGCTGTTTCGTCATCTGCCACCCTAAATACTCAAGCTCTTTAAAGTCGAAATGGATTGACTGGCTGTCAATATTTTTAATCATTCATCCGCTGGAAAAAAATGTTTTTCTAAAAGTGATACCAACGATATTGATTATCTGTGCCGTAACTCTGAACCAGAATGGTTTTTACAATGATTTAAAAAAAAAATTCAAAATCTTTGTGATGTACGGGCCTTTAATACTGAACTACTTAAATTCATGAAAATAGCCATGTGCACATAGACTGACAACTAATTTTAGCATCGATATACTATTCTATTGACTTTTTTTTTTTTTTTTTTTTTAGATTTCGTTTTTATAAAAAAAAAGATTGAATTAAAAATATATTTCATTTAATTGTTTTTGTTTTAAAATATCTCTATATAGTTTTCAATCTTTTTTATTTCAGTTTAATTTTAGTTATGAATTATTAACTAAAAAAACGTAATGAAAAATTAAAAAACGTAATGAAAACTAGCTGAAATAAAATAAGTTTAAGCTTTATATATTATATTTTAAGATGAATATATATATTTTATTAATTGTTTAATTAATAAAATTAAACATAATTGTTATATTTTGTTTTCATTTTAATTTTCAAGTTTTAGTAATTTTGTTGTGCTTGTCATTTTTATCATGTCTACATATTTGTTTTATTAATTGTTATTAATGAAAATGAGAAATGTTACCTTGCCAACTATCGAAAATAAAATAAACATTTTTTTTTGTTGTTGTTTTTTTTTTTCAGTTAAAGTGATTTAAAGTAATGAAAATGTTTTTATTTTATTTTTATTCATTTTTTTTTTTTTTATTGTTAACTATAATAACCCTCCCAGACACACTGCTGATGGTCACTAAGGATCAGTTCTATCTGCATATCTGTATAACAGGAGTTCACAGTCATTGTTAAATCTCACATCTTACATTTCCCAATGTGCAAACGCTAAGGACACACTTCTTGAGCTGTAAAGCGCCATCAGCGAACAACAAATAACCCCGGCGACTTTTTCATCATTGCCGGTGACTTCAACCACGCAAACTTAAAGGCAGTTTTGCCAAGGTTCTACCAACATGTGAACTTTGCAACAAGAAGAAACAACACACTGGACTTTGTTTACCCCGCCCCCACCTCGGGTACTCGGATCATATCTTTGTAATGCTAATCCCAGCATATAATCCAATTCTGAAATTTGCCAAACTGGTTCAAAAAAATCATCACAATGTGGCCAAATGATGCTACCTCAACATTACAGGACTACTTTCATTGCACAGACTAGAACATGTTTAAAGCCAACTACAACAACCACACAGACCTGCAGGAGTACACTGAACCTGTGAGTGCTTATATCAAAAAGTGCATTGATGATGTGACAGATCATCACCACACATGCCAACCAGAAGCCGTGGATGACAGCAGAGGTTTGTGGGCTGCTAAAGACCAGAGATGAAGCCTTCAGATCAGGAGATAAAGCAGCCCTCAGCAAGAGCCAATCTGTCCTGTGGCATCAAGAATGCAAAACTACAAAATCTATAATCACTTCACAGACAGCAGAGATCAGTCATTCAGACCATTACTGACTACAAGCCCCGCCTCAGGCCTGTGATGATGGCACATCTCTCCCAGATGCACTCGACCACTTTTATTCATGGTTTGAAATGCAGAATTACACACCTGCACAAAAATTGCCCACACCTCCCAACGACCAGGCGCTCTGTCTGTCTCCAGCCGACGTAAGGAAGACCCTATCTAGGATTAACCCACGCAAGGCTGCAGATCCTGATAACATAACTGGCCATGTATTTTGAGATGTCCTAACAGACATCTACAACACCTCGCTGAGCCAGACAGTCGTCCCCACATGTCCCAAATTCACAACAATCATACCAGTACCAAAGAAATCACCTGTGTCCTGTCTAAATGACTACCATCCCTGACTACAATTTACGATGAAGTGCTTTGAGAGGTGAGTCATGCACAACATAAAAACTTGTCTACCCAACACACTTGATCCTCTCCAGTTTGCATACCGTCCAAACCGCTCTATGGACGATGCAATTTCCTCCACCCTCCACCTGGCTCTAATCCACCTAGAGAATAAGGACTATGTTAGAAAGCTGTTCATCGACTTCAGCTCAGCATTCAACACAATAATTCCACAACAGCCCATAAAGAGAGTAAACTTTCTGGGCCTTAACAATTCCCTCCTGGACTTTTTATCTGAAAAAAGCTCAGTCAGTCTGTGTCAGCCACAACATCTCAAGCACTACCACACTAAGCACAGGTGTCCCACAAGGCTCTGTGCTCAGCCCCCTGCTCTTCATGCTTTTGACCCACGACTGCACTGCCAAGTTCAGCTCCAACCACATCATTAAGTTCGCTGAAGACACAACAGTGGAAGGTCTCATGGGCAACAACAATGAAACACACTACCATGAGGAAGTGGCATAGTACCTGGACCACCAACACACTGTCACTGCCATGAAGGCACAATAGCACCTACACTTTCTCTGCCAGCTGAAAAGAGCAAGTTTGCCTCCTCCCATCACAAAAAGGTGCAATTAGAAGTGATACTCACAGGTGAGTGGGCCTGTACAAACCACCTGTAGTAAAACATTCTCCTCTATGCACAGTAGACACTTTCCACACACACTTCTGTGTGTACATAATCCCACAAAGGACTCAATAATGTATGTTTACATGCTCATGCACTACAAATCATCTTGCACTGTTCCCCAGCAAGCTGCTTGACTTCTCTTTGCACATGTACAGTATTTATGTGAAGCATTTGTATAGTTTGTATTTTTTTTAATTTATGTATAGGTAACCATTTATATATAGTATACTTATAGTCCAGATCTGTATCTGTCAGTAGGTTAGCTGTGTATAGGTTTATACTCTTTTACTTCATTGTTGTATGTATGTATTTATATAGCACCATGGTCCTGTGAGACACAACATCATTCCACTGTATACCCCCACATGTAGCAGAATGACAAGAAAGCTTAACTTGACTTGACTTGACTTGAGAAAGCCGAGTTTATGCACCACAACATGATTGAAAAACTAATAAATCCCACCAAAATGGCATTACTGTAGCCAAATTCCCTAAATGATAGTTTAAATGCACAAGCTATTTCTTCAGCAGTCTTCTCACCCAGTGCAGTTCGTCTGTTGTGTATTAATGTGCTATGTCATCGCATGTTAACAAATGCATGAAGTTACATAATCCATAAACACTGCCTGGTTGAATCAGGATTTGGCCCATTTTTCATGAAGTTAAACTACTGATGCATGATATTGTCTCGCTGACTGTTTTTCATCAGGATCTCAAGGGTTTATTCACAGGTTATTCAGAGGAAGCTATAAATTCTATAGTGCTGCTGTCAAACTGGAATGGAGATGGAGAACTCACTTACTTAACTATCTTAACCAGCAAGGTTAGCATGCTGTACCAGCTGTGTATCAGCTGTATTTGTGTATTACATAATCATTGCATAATCTCTAAAAAATTGAGTGTAAAAAAAACACCAAACAAAAAAACAAGATATAAAATCTTAATTTAGATAATTATTTGCCCAGATATTGCCCTGGGGAAGCTGATCAAATTACAGAAATTTAAAAGTATTACATGAGACAAAAATGTAAATTTGCACAAATGATCCTGTTTGAATACAAACACAGAGCCTTTGTTCTTAATACTGCCTCTGAGCCTCAGCGGTTGCTTGTGGTAGTTGTGAATGAGTCCCTCTGATGTCTGGAGCGGCAAAGCTGGATCGCACCATAATTGAGCCGCTATGGCCGAGAGTTCGAATGTGAAGAGCATGCTGGGAAACCAACAAAATTAAAGGATTTTTGTCAAGAACAGTGGGCAGCTTCACCGCTCAGGAGAAACGAGGACTTGTGCACAATCATCACAAAAGAAGAGTCACTGATGCTCAAGGACAAAACACATAATGTTAACAAACAACGTTTGTGTGAGGATTGTTTTTCTAAATTTAGTTGTTGTGTCTTGTGTAATATGTAAATATGTAGAGCATTACAAAAAAAAAATATATTATAATAAGATTTAATAAGATAATCTGGTAGATTTATATATGAGAAAGCCTAGGAGAAAAACTGCAAGAAGTAAACCAGCACCAGTGTTATTATTGTTAAAAGTATTAAAAAATAATAAACATATTATTAGAAATAAGGTATTATATAAAAAAAAATTATAGATACAAATATAGTTCATTCTAAATATATAAGTATAAAAAAACTAATAAAACAACCAAAAATCATATCATAAAATTATTAATACAAAAATGCAAGTCAAACTACTACAGAATAATTCAAATCATGAATAACTACTATAATAAAAGTAATTATTAAAAATAAATAAATAAATAAAAACGGACCAGCATCTTGTCTCAATGCCTGAAAAGTGCTCAAATGTCTTCTAAAACCATCAAATGCACATCAAACACACACACACGCATGCACGCACACACACATAAAAACAGCCAATTCACAAGCTCTCAATCACAAGCATCATGAAAGCATCCTCTGAATGTTGCTCTAACATCCGCCCAGAAACATCTCACTGCTGTACTGCATCCAGAGCATAGGCTCCAGATGAAAACCAGCACATGAGAACTTCTAGACCTGCATGTATTAACAGGAACAAATCTGTCACTCAGCAAGACTGCAGTAACATTATAGACTGAGGATGTAAATATCACGCATGAATAATTAAAAATGCATTGGTTGGCTAAGTGATCAGGCCTATGTCACAACAACAGTGCTATCAATAGGAAATGAAGCGATGAGAAGCACTGGTTAACAAGTCCAGATGGACATTTAAAATGCATATTTCACTGTGACTAAGCCTGAAACAAATAAACGCTGCCTCATCGACTAATCGTCACATTTAACTGAAAGGAGGGTGATCAAAGCTTTAAACAGAACCTTTAACTTAAAACTTACATTCAGTTTGCTGCCTTAAATTTTTAAGTATAATCAAATTGCCTGTACAAGGCATTTCAACATGAATTACTGTATATTGTATATTAAACTAACAGTATTATTAAAATTATTTTAATAAAGTGGAAAATAAACATATTTAATGCATGACAATAATACAAAATCAAAAATTACAAATCCCCAAATATTAAGATTCAAATCTTCAGCTAAAATATAATTAAATATTTTAGATTTACTGTTTTCAGCAAAAAATATATTTGAATGAGCATCAACAAATATTTACAAAACGTTTACAATTATTTTCTATTCAGTGTTTTTGTTTTACAGTAAAATATTGAAGTGTCCTTAAATATAGACACATTTTCTATATTAATTGTTTTTGTTTTGCAGTAAAAACACACTTAAATGTCCTTAAAAATTTTACTTTAAAATGCAACAAAATGTAGTGAGATTTATGCTTAAAGGAAACTATTTGCAAAAAAACAAGAGTTATTTGACAAAATGGTGCTTAATTTAATGTTTAAATTAATTAGTTTTTCCTGCAAAACAAAAAATAATCTTTCAATGCCCTGACCATTTGGTTCAACGTCTGTTTATGTATCTTTAATGTTTTGATTGGTGGGATTAGATGAACATACTCTTCCCAAATGCTTCATTTGGCAGATCTTAAAACGCGCTGGTTCCGCCCACTGGGCCGCTAACGACCTGTGTCCAGCACGTGCTGAGCCCAGCTGGCTAATTGCTGGGAATGTCATGTAAAAAGGACCATAATCAACTCTAAACTATCAACTCCAGATCCCATTCATATGAGGACCCTAGAATGAAAATCCACTGTTTTGGCTGAGTCTACAAGTGTGGAAGCAATGAAACACAGCGAAAGAGAGAGAAAGAGATAATTGGGGTGGAAGGTTTGAGGAGGATAAGGAAGGTTAAGTGTCTGGTTGGAAGCCAAAAGTGCATCCGGAGCGCTGATGTGATGTGATCTCCAGGAGAAAGCAAATTCACGGCGAGATGCGAATGAATGCGGAGTGGGAGTGACACAGCGGACAGAAAGTGAATGAGTGACACAAACAGCGTCTGACAGCACATTACACCCATTTCATGGTTAATGGAGAACCTAGTTTGTGAATCTCAATGCTGTTTACTGATTCCCCGTATAGGTTTTTAGAAGCACACATGCACAACGTGAAGATTAAACATCTACATGAATGATCCAAAATTACAGTCAGCATGAAATCGGCATTAACCCCATTTACTTCCAGGTCTCGTTGTGCACGATTCACTGGTGCATGTTAATGCGAATAAATTCATGTTCGTTTTTGTAATGTTTCATCAAATTATTAGAGCATTCCTACTTTCTGAATTTTCTTTCTGTTGAGGATGACATCATAAATATTAAACCCTTGCTCTCCAATCAGCTGACTCCATTTAGGTATGCCACGCCCACTTTCCAGTCAACTCTCAATGGATAAAATCGAGTCCAGTTAACTTTTTCATAATCCATGGCTTAAAACCGCAATGGTAAAATAATACTTTGACCTTTTTTTTTTCTTTTTTTTTATCTATGAATTGCATTATAATAAGGAGTGATTTAAATAGGTACAAACACTAAGCAGAATGCATGATTAAAATGGCAAAAAGCAACATATTTAACCCTATTTTCGTATACTCCTGGCAAAAGCATCTCTCATCGGTTTCACCAAGAGACTAGCTAAAGAATGATGCTGAGCGTGAAACAATGACTTGTGGAAAAAACACCAAACAATTAGGCTTTTCTGCTCACAAAGGCAGAATTTCTTTAATCAAAAATACAATAATACCAGAAATATTGTGAAATAATGTTACCATTTAAACTAACACTTTTCTATTTCAACATGAAATTTATTCCTGCGATGCGAAGGAGAATTTTCAGCATCATTACTCCCATCTTCAGTGTCACATGATCTTCAGAAATCATTCTATTATGCTGATTTTCTCAAAGAACATTTATTATTATAAATATTTATATTGTGAAGCAGCACAATATAATATGTACATCTATACATCTGTGCTGCTTCATATTTTGGGGGAAATCATAATTCAAGACTTTTTGATTTATAGAAGGTTAAAAAACAGCATTTATTTGAAATGGAACATTTTTGTAACCATTTAAATTTTTATCCATTTAATGCATCCTTTCTAAATAAAAGTATCAATTAAAAAAATTATAAAAAAACTTACTGAGCCCAAACTTTTGAATGGTACATAAAGCAAAATACAGTTTCAAGGGCGTTAAACAATATTTATGGACAGGTAATTGCCTCAATTTTCCTTCCACTATCTTAAAGACCATTCTGCACATCTGACAGGTCTGGTGTTCGACTTTTACATTTACAGTCAACACATCTGTGTACCCAAACCAACTACCTCCATCGACCAGCTCCCCACAACACAAGGTTGTGGATCTGCAATGACCTCTCTACAGTTCTCAGCATTGCACTTTCATTCTGTTATTCATGACACACACACACTCTGACTCACACTGTCCTTTGAATTCAGGGTGAAGTGCTTTGTACCTAGCGAAACAAGTACACCTGAACACCAGTTTATCTCAAAGCAGCCCAAATTTTCTCATCTGACCCAACAGAACGATCTGAAAAACTGCATGTGCTTTCATTATTATTGTAGTTTGTGTCAGCATGATCGTGTGAGTGTGTGTGTGTGTGTGTGTGTCTGTATGTGTGTGCGGAGGCTGAAGAACTGACTGTGCTGTTTTGTCTTTCCATTCGTGCCATCTCATCATTTTGGTAGAGCACAGCTGCTCAGATCCAGCCGGATCATCTCTTAACGCTTGTGTTTTGACATTTGCACATGTGGACACCCCAGACATAAACCTCCTTCCTTTTTGGAAACTAAATCTGACCAATCCATGCAAGGAATCTGTCCTTTATACAACAAGTTAAAGTTACTCACCAGAAACTTTCCATTCGATCCGAGCACGAGTGCATGAGACGTTCAGAACTGTTCTTTTTCAGAAGCGCTGGAAACTAAAAAGAGATCTTGTTGTCATCTTCAGGAAGCTTTGGAGATGCTCAGGTTTCTCAATCCCATCATGCTGATTCCGTAACATCTTCTTTCCTCCATCTCGCTGTCCTCTTTTCCATGGCAGAGTCTCTTCTCAATGTCTCGGTCGTGATCAGTGCTGCACTGAGCGTCGTGTGCGGATCCCATCTGTCCCTCTCTCGACCTCCGCTCGAGAACGTCAACTCTGGTGTCTGAGCTCAGAGCCAGTGCTTGTGTGTGTGTGTGTGTGTGTGTGTGTGTGTGTGGGAGAGGGAAGCAGCCAATGAGAAAGGGAGGGAGTGATGGGAGTAAAGCACACACGCAGACCTAGCGGCAGCGAATAAACAGAAGGGTTGGACTCTTCTGTATTCATCCCTCTCTCCATCCACTGTTTTGGCTTAAGGGAATAGCTCATTATTTACTCACCCTCATGTTATCCAAACCTGAACCTGCTTTTCATGGAACACAGAAGAATACATTTTAAAAATATACACACATCACTCTTTTTCATACAATAAGAGATCATTTATAAAACTTCAAAAGAAGCAAAAAGCACTATAGAAGAGACATATGTGCTATTTCTATGTTTTCTGAAGCTATTCAATAGATACAGTGTGAGTTAAGAAATATTTATATACTATTAGTGATAATTATTTAGAATGAACTTATTTTCAGTTTTAGCGATTCTGTTTATGCTTTTGTAATTTTTTATAATTTCATTTTTTTAGCTTTAAATTAATTTATTTCAGTTTTAGCTACTTTTAAATATTTATTTTTAAATATTATTTTAAAGCAGCATTTATAATTTTCATTGAAGTTTTTGTATTTCGTCTGATATTTGTGTTTATATTTTAGCTTTTTCAATTAACAAAAACTTTTTATATAGTTTAGTTTAATTAAAAACAACAACACTGGAGGAATAAAATTAATTCATATGGATTTTGAATACATTTGGTTTTTAATTGTTTCTTTTAAATATTTCAATTTAACTTCAATACTGTTTATTTTTATTTTTATTTGCAATTTAAATTCAGGTTTCAGTAATTTTGTAATCTGCTTTTATCATTTTTATCAGTTGTAATTATTTTATTTCAGTTTTAGTTTTAATACACCATCTTCAATGAAAACACCCTAATTTTTATTTTAGTTAAAGAGGCAACATTTCAAATTATTTTTTTATAATTTAAGTTTTCCATCTAATATTTAGATTTTATTTTAGCTTTATTTCAATTAACGAAAACAGAGACTTGAACAGTTTTAGTTCCCTTTCAAGGGAACTTCGAACTGCATCCTCAAGGGGTCGCTATGGGGAACACCTCGTCGTGACCCGTGTCTGAAGCATACATTGAAAAAACACCAACGACTTGGCCGGCGACAGCCTCTGACATCACTACCGGCGCGACTACAAACAAGCACCAGGAGAACACGTCATTCTCTTTTTCGTCTTCACTGACTTTTCTGTTTGAAGCATGCATCTTAAAGAACTGGTAAGAGCAATCTTTTTTGGGCGACTACTAGAAAGAGTTTAGACAATGTGTGCACTAATAATAACACACAATCTTTGCACAAAATTTGTTTGGGTGAAAAGCACGCACTCGATGTCTTTGAGCAGGCAATCTGTGTGCATTGTGAGCATTTTTTCAAAGAAAACGCTCCACTCTCATTCGTCTCTCTTTCCAAGGAAAAAAGGCAGCCACCTGCTTCCCGCGGTTCAGGATCCGCCGCTGCTGAGGCACGGAGGAGAATGAGGTCCTGAGAATACAGGTGGATCTGTCTGAATGGTTTAAAGAGGGACTTTCCCTTTTGCGCTCCTAATGGCGGTGGACAAGAGAGAGCTTCGGGAGGACGATGTTATATCTTTTACACTTTCTGATAGGTTAGTGGTCTGCTGGGTTTTTACCTAGGAAAAGCAAGAGATATTTGAGGATGGTGAAGAAGCTGAGGCTGAGCTATGTATGTAGAGCTGTTGGAAGTTATGGATCGCGCCATGGCAAGGTAAGACTTGAAATGAAGGTCTTGAAATACAAGGTGACGCCGTGAGGCTGCCTCAATGAGTGTAATCTTTCTGACCGTAGCCCTCAAGCTCAGATGAGCCTTCCATTTCTGCCTGATCTCCATACAGAGATCGAAAAGAAATGAAAGAGGCCATTTTCTTCTCACATCCATCGGTTTTCAGCATAAGAGCTGTGCCAACATTGAGGCGATGTGCAAAAACGGCTATGAGATGATGCCCCCTGTGGAAAGAGCTTTGCCATCTAAGCTGGTGCTTCAAGCATATCAGACTGATCTGCTAAGAGACCTGGATAGAGGCGAGGGCCTTTTTCCTGATCAGGTACCTGAGCTGCGCCACACCACAGATCTCTCTCCATACTACCAAGCAGGCCACCTCCACCATGGGCAGGAATATGGCGGCCATGGTGGTGGCAGAGAGACATCTGTTGATGAACCTGGCAGACATCGGGGAAAAAAGAAAAGGCTTTCTTCTCGATGCTTAGGTTTCGCTTTCTGAATTTTTCTGATGGGGATCGAGAAGTTCAGGGAGACGAAGGCACGCTCCGCTGCTTTCAGATCCTTTGTTCCATGAAAGTCCAGGTCTGAGCCCAAACAACATAGGGGTCCTGGTCTGTCTTGATCTGAGGATCAAAGACAGGCACAGAAGGCTAGTGTCACGACTCGCACTCCTCCCCCACCTGCGGGCAGGGGTAAGAGGAATCATGGGCCACAAGGAGGTAAGCAGAACCTAAGGGATGTGATCCAGACTAGACAGCGTTCTCGTCCAAATCAGAGTGATACCGAGGTATCTACTCATTTATCCTCCCCTTCCTAATTCCCCTGTAACCACCAGCTCTCCACCTGATTGAGGTTAAGTGGAAACCTCTTACATAACAGTCTCCTATGCTGGACCTATAATGTTTTTGGCTGGTGCTATGTTCATAGGAACAACCCTACTGGTGGTCCGGACTAAAAGGAGGTACCCCTTGAGTGGGGTTCCAGCGCAGGAGGGTGAGTGAGTATGTAACCCTTTCTGTATATACTTATTTCCTCTGTATATACTTATTTCCTTTGCAGTGCTCAGTTACAGTGATACTAAACACTCGTCAGCATCAGCCATCCGGGTTAATGTTCCGGTATTAGGTGGCCGAGATCACAGGTTCCTGCAGGAGCCTCTTTGATCATCAGGCCTGGTACAGCACTGCAGGGAATTTCATGGATGTCCAGCCAGGTCACCCTGAGGGGTCTCCTGGTCACTTAGTGGTGCTGTCGCATCCAGCGGGAAGTGGAATTGGCAGTTACAGAAGTCTTCTTGTATATGCTACCTCAGGTGATGATCCCCTCGTCAGAGGTTTCTAAAATTTGAGCTTGCCTCTCCCGTGCGATTCAGCGCTTCTGCAGTGCTTAGGAACCTTTTAGCGTCACGCTGTCTGGCCTCTGTTTCCCTGGTTGTCCACTAGTCGTCTCACTTCCCCATAGGCACCTCACCGCAGGCACTAAACTTCCCACAAAGCCTTTTCCCTTCATCACGGTAATTGCACACCTGTAGCACTCAGGTGTCTTCACTTTCATAGTCATTATCCTGTCCATATAATCCGGTCTGTTTCCAATTGTCTGCATGGAGTTCTTACTTTCCGTCACCTACTTTCCTTGCGTTTCCTAGTCCTTGAGTTCCTATTCTTGTTTCTGATTGTTTATTTGTTTGTTTGTTTCTGTTTGGATTGATGTTGGTTACGACCCCGGCTTTTTTTGACTTTGATTTGGATTACCCTTAATAAACCACACTGCACTTGGATCTTCTGTCTCCTGTGTTCCCGTATGTGACATTTAGGTACACATGCTAAGCTCTGTGTACCTTCTGAAAACCACATGGTGGTCAGTGTGCACGTGAACACTTTGCACACTTTCTAAAATCCACATAAGGGGAAAGTGTGCACGAAAGACACTGCGCACTTTCTGAAATCCTTTATGGTAATGGTTACGCGCTCTGCCTTGTTCCCTTTCTTGAAATGATTAAACCTTGGTTCCTTGGACTCTTTTCGGCCAGTGTGTATTTGTTTATACACTTCAAGCATCGCTTCCCTCAACATGAGGGCCTATTTGGGCGATTCTCGTGGTAGTTTAGCAGCGCTCCCCTTTTCCAAGAATTGTCACCTATGAGCACGCTACTCTGAATTCAGAGTTCTCCTCTCATATGAGACTGAGTTCTCTGTTTTTCCCCAGAATGCTCCAGCATTATTTCCAAGATTGAGTTGATGACTTTCAAACATACTGTTTTGAGATGCACCATTCCATCTATGAGCTGCTCTATCAGAGTGCCACGAGAGCCCCTCCTTTGAACAGTATTTGAAAATCCATCTTATGGTAAGTGTGCACGTGAAGTCTTTGCACACTTTCTGAAATCCACACTGTGGTAAGTTCTCACACTAGTATTCTGCATTCTTTCTAAAATCCTATATGTTGAGGGCTTCACGCTGTTGCTTCGTGCCCTTTCTTGAGTTGGTAAAAGCCCTGTTCATCTTGGGTACCACTCCACCTATGTATCCTCGGATACCTATCTAAACAGGGTGTTGCTACTAGGGATCTGTTGAGACAGCTCCTTCAGCAAGCTTATGAGAAAGCAAGCGGTAGCCCCTGTGTGACAGGCAAGACTTAGTATAAAATGCCACTCAAGCATAGCACCTTCAAATCAGATTTGATGTCACTTACTTTTTAGGTTGCTAGGCACATGCGAACTAATGACATTTGACATAACTGATGTCCAGCCTGTGCCATAATTGATTTGTGAGCTATGACAGACTATTTACAAAATCGATTTCAGTCTGTATATAACACAAACACTAGCATATGACTTCAGAAGACTAGGAATATTGTGCAGAAATGTTCTGAAGAACATCTCCTTTTGTGCTGCATGGAAAAGTAAAAGCATATGAGTTTGAAATGGCAGGAGTGAATGATTAATTTTAATTTTTGGGTCAACTATGCCTTTAAGACTGGGTATATTGTCATCGGTTCTTGAGCTTATGTATGTGTGTGTGTGTGCGTGCACGTGTGTGCTTGCGTGCCTGGCCATTTAATTAAACCAGAGGATGCTGGAGCTGCACAGGAGGGACATGGAGAGACATGGTAGATGACTGATGATGAGGAGGAGGAGGAAGAGCAGAGAGGAGGGGAAGGGAGGTGCAGCATAGTCAGACAGGAGGATATGAGGGGGTCATCAGGCAGGAGCATGTGGTCTTGCATGGAGAAAAAACACCAGGAATGAGTCGAGCAAGTGGAACAGATGAAGGGTAAATGAAGGACTGTATGAAGGTATGAAGAAGAACACTGGCATATTTGTTGTATATGTGTTGAGGTCATAGCAACATATGGTGAAATTCTAGTCACGGCCAGATGAGGGCAGATTACACTCAATTTATGTGATTAAAGGGATACAAAAAAATTAAATTCTGTCATTTTTTACTCTCCCCTTTGTCCTTCCAAATTTGTATGAGGCAGAACGTTTACACTGCTCTTTTTCATACAGTGGAAGTCAATGAGGATAAATGCTGTTGCTCTCTAAAAAGGCCACAAAAGTATGCATTATATTCAAAGTCTTTTAAATTGTGATTCACTGAAATCATTCCAAAAATGTGAAAATCCTCCAACCATATCACAATTTCAAACCTTTAAGATCTGAAACCTGATGCAACGTGCTTTTCGCATGAAAATACACTAACACAAACTAAAAAAAAACTACATTGGGAGGGGAATAATAACAAATACAATATCAGTCTGACTCTCACAGAAAGCTAATATGCATTACAATATTAAATAATGAGTAATTAGTATTATCAATACTGTGCTGCTTCATATTTTTGTTGAAACCATGCAAGTTTTTTTTTTTTTTTTTTTTTTTAGGGTTCTTTGATGAATACAAAGTTCAAAAGAACGGCACTTATTTGAAATCTTTTGTAACATTATAAAAGTCTTTATTGTTTATTTTTGATCAATTTAATGCACCCTTCCTGAATAAAAAAAAAGTAAACTTTAAGAAAGGAAGTGAATGTTTAATTCAAAAAAATTAAAATACAAATTGAACTCCACTGCATTCCACACATATTTCTCATTTTAAAAAAGCCTTTTTGTGACTCATAACATGTCTGGACTAAAGTTTATTTGGGATTCTACTACAGAATGTGAGACTGTCTTTGAATATCTTTAGACTTTGTCTCTGTCAGCCCATCCTAGTGATCATAAAACACCATGCCTTTATTCTGTCCTGACTCTCATTCTTACACAGCTCTATAGCCAAAGCATCCCTGTCATCTTTTCTCCTGATGAAAGTATTACTTCTATCGCTCTCTTATCTGATGTAACTCAGACAAACCTCATTTCTGTGTAAAGAACTCTCACCTGCTGCATTGAGCTGATATACACGAGCCTCGGGCGAGAAGACTCGATTAATGTCACATGCCATTACGGCTCTTCAGAGGTCTGAGGAACAGAACAGTGATTTTAAGAGACTTCTTTTTTTTCTGTACATCACTCCTGAGAGGACAAGCAAAAGTTCAAAACCTTCAATATGATCACAATAGCTGTGTCAGCTCAAATAACACACGTCTACTGCAGCGAAGTCATTCATGAGAGTTTTGCAGAGTAACCCACACTTTTACTTAACAGTCATACTATCATACTAATTTGTGGGATTTTATCAAACAGTAAGGAATGTTCTAGACTTGGTCATATTTGTATGGTTGGTTTCCCTCCAAAATGATGTCACTTCTGGGAAGATGATGTTATTAAAGTCATATGACAAATGCGACACTGAAACACAAAACCATTCATGAGGGTCAATGTTATTAAATTAGGATGTATACATAATCAGAAAGCTGAATAAATATATTGTCCATTGATGTGTGATTTTGAGCTTTGAGGAGTTTGTTAATCTGAAATAATCTGTTCCTGTCTGCAAAACTGCAAAATAGACCAATCTATGCAAGAATTTTCCAACTTTTCCATATACATAATTATCCAATCACTGAAATACATTTAAAATCTGTTGCTTAACTTAAAGTAAAGATCACTTTTTGGAAAGTGACTCAAGTATGATTACTGAGATGATGGTCAGCACTGATTTATTACTCAAAACTTCTTGATGGTCTCACAAAATATTTCTATATATAGTCTCTCATGGCCATGATAATGATGTAGTTTATAGTCAAAGAAGCATCTTTCTATTTCCTTTCATAAATCATCTGGAGTACCTCGCCTTGGTGAAAGAAAATAATCCTAAATATCACCTTTGTCATGGACAGAGGTCAACCAATCAATCATCGGAGAGCAGCGTGTGTGTACGACGACGCCTCTGTATCACTAGGACACATCTGGACTCTAAATGTGATGGATGAGAAGAAAGGATGACTAGACACACACGAGATGGCATTTCACCTTCAATCCACTCGATTCAGGTCAAATTTTACCTCTAAAAAGCAAATATGATTTCATTTTTCAAAGTGTAGTGGCTTAAAAGGGGCATAACTGGATTTTTCAGACTTTGATGTACTTTGTAGGCATTTGCAAAAACTGGTCATTCAGAAATGATACTGAGTCACAAGCATACTCTCATTAACATATGACCAAGCACATTTACATATTAACTCAGATTCTGTATTCTGCAGCTTGACTCATTCTAATGACAAGCAATGTGAGCTAGACCAGCATGCACGGGTTAGTCAATCATAACAGAAGTCATTTGACATCATAAAGGTACAGCAATGAAAAAAAAAGAAAAAAAAAAAAAAAAAATATATATATATATATATATATATATATATATATATATATATATATATATACTTTGTCCCTTTAGTGAGTTTATCTCATAAAAGCATGACAGAGTTCACACCAAAATCTAAATGAAAATAAAAAAATAAAAAAATAAAAACTAAATGAATAAACATAAAATGTAATATATTTGAAATATAATCTGGACATATTCCATGACAAGTTATGAGAGATTCGCCCTTACATCCTTTCATGTCTATTTACAGCACAGCTGAATATGTGAAGAAAGTGTGTAAATGTGTGTGTGTTGACTTCACACCCCTGGTGACGGTTATAGATGTGAACACATGGTTAGAGATCAGGTAATGTGTTCTGACATGAAGAACAAAGAAAACCTAAATCTGAGAAAATACACACACACACAATCATTTAGACACGAACTCCTCCTTAGGATGTTTTCTACAGTCAGCAGGCTTCAGATTTATGTACAATCATAACTCACCTCATGATCCGAAGGTTATGCATACTAATTTCACATCACAATGTCAAAAGAAAAAAAAACATAATGAAAAGAAATGGCAATTGTTTGCAATTTCTTTGCTTTTGACTTTGGAATGAAATATGACTCATGAGATAATCCATGAGGAGTTTCTTAAACAGCTATCAGTAGCTCATCTCTCAGAAGTAACAGGTTCTGCTGGGTTCTGCAGTTGCTCAAGCCTTTATGAAGTTATTGGATTTGATGCCAGGAGCTTCTACCCCTTCATCCTTCATCTCCCAGGGCGTTTTATTCCTGATGATCAATTTCCTGAACAAGAGTCCGACAGCATTGATCAATGCGTCACTGTTATTTTTCTTCCCTCTTTATCTAAATCTGTGCCTCCGTAAAAATGACAAGCCAAACTCTGGCCTCTTTGTCTTAATTTTTACTGCACTAAATTGAATTCTGCCACCCTTCCATCACAAGTGAGAAGTTCAAGAGGCAGAAGAAAGTGAAAGAGACAAGGAGAAAAGGAACGCCATGCTGGAAAATTCTGGCTTCTGAGAATGTAGGAAAAATTATATGAGTACTGTCATTAATGAAACACTACTCATTACCAAAACTCAACAGCAAAATGATGTAGTGGGTGGTTGCCAATGCACTGCAATGCAGTTACAATGGTCAAAGTTTAATGGGCTACTTCTGAAGCTTGTTCAAATTACTATCCCAAGTACCAGCAATATACAAGCTCATGAATAATTTTATTATATAATTGGATTAAAAACTACAACTCCCAAAATGCATCAGTTAGGCTACGTTTCACTCATGCAATCAGTCCACGCAAGCGCCAATTAAGTTAATAGTGTCGACTACACTTAAAGGGTTAGTTCATCGAAAAATGAAAATTATGTCATTAATGACTCACACCAAGCCAGGCCAGATAACGAACGAAAGACTGACTCGTTCTCGAACCGTTTCTGTCAGACGCGATCGATTCGAGAACCGAGGAGCTGATGATACTGCGCATGTGTGATTCAGCGTGAAGCAGACTGTAGCGTCTGAACCGAACTGATTCTTTTGGTGATTGATTCTGAATTGATTCTGTGCTAATGTTATGAGCGCGGGTAAACCAAAGGCTTGAATCAAGGGCAATCATCGCCAATGACGTCATTACGTCGAGCGCAAAAGAACCGGTGCACCGTTTTCTTCAACCGGTTTATTGAATCGAACTGTCCGGAAGAACCGGTTTTGCGGAAAAGAACCAAACTTCCCCTCACTACTGGTGATCCGAAAACCGATGCAACTCGAGAACGAGTCAATCTTTCGTCTGTTATCTGGCTCGGCTCGGTGTTCATCTTCAGTTCTCTCTTCACAGCAGTTCAGTCCGTGTACTGTTTGAGTAAATTAATTACTCCTGGATATTGGTTTGTTTTAACTCAGAGGGAGTGTCAGCCACATTAAAAAAAGTTAACAGCTCAAGTCATTTGTGGATTAATGCGTATTAGAGATGTGAACTGTTTCAAACGATTCAGTTCGATTTGGTGAACTGGTTCAAGAAGATCCGGTTACATCGAGTGATTCGTTTGCGAACGGGATATCACTAAACTGCAGTGTTTTGAACTCACTCTCACAACAGACATGGAAGAGAAGACAATGCTGAATAAAGTCGTAGTTTTTGCTATTTTTGGACCAAAATGTATTTTCAATGCTTCAAAAATTCTAACTGACCCTCTGATGTCACATGGACTACTTGGATGATGTTTTTCTTACCTTTCTGGATATGGACAGTATACTGTACACACAGCTTCAATGGAGGGACTGAGAGCTCTCGGACTAAATCTAAAATATCTTAACACAATAACTGTGTTCTGAAGATGAACGGAGGTCTCACGGATTTTAAACGACATTAGGGTGAGTTATTAATGACATCATTTTCATTTTGGGGTGAACTATCCCTTTAATGCTCAAGACTAACTATTAAACATTATGTTTTTGTACAAATATATTTAAAAGATGTTGTTAATATTTGATTATCATACGTAGGATCGACAGTTAATGGTGCTTGGGACGAAAATGGCACCAAAGTCAATAAAACCATGCCCAAAGTTTGACATATTCTGTTAAAACTGTTCCCCTATATGAGTTCTTGTTTTTAATATTAAGAATATATGATATAATTAAGCTATCACACTACACGAGCAAGAGTGTTGTTTTCCCCAAACATCAGCACAATGTGATATCGGTTTTATACAAGTCCAATAAACAAGAGGATAATATTAAGCAACTTACATTTTCATTCTGTTTAGCCAACGAAAATGATTCCAAACAAGCCTAAACAGAACCGATGATCATCTCAGAGCAGAACAAACCAGAGTTTCGTTCCTGAATTAATCAGTATTTTGAATGAATCAGACGAGTCAGTGATTTAAATAACCAAGGCCACATTGCTTACTCAGCTCATGAATGAATCAGCCGTTTTGAATGAATCGACTGAATGAATGATTCAATGACAAACACTTCCCGCCACCTACAGGCGGTTTAAGTTTCAAACTTAAAATATAATTTCAAACAACTGAATTGTCTACTATTCTAATTGAATTTACTGTTTTAATTAAAATCTTGAAACCAATTTATGAATTTAAATGTAAGAGTCTGACATAAAAAATTATTCATTTAATAAGGCTGCATCTATTAAAGGTAAAGATAAAAAGCCCCTGGAATTTAATTTAAACTGAAGATGTATATCCCCAATTCCCCATAATGGGAAATTTGATTTCTATCATTAATCAGAAGGTGCTCTTAAATTTCTGACTGTGCTCCTAAATTAGGAACACATCTTCTAAAGACAAAAAAGTGCAGAGCTCTGCCATAACTCTCATATGAACTGCAGGTGCCTTAACTAGAACACTTCTGACCTCTGCTGCATATTCAGGGAATCACACTGCTGTGTTATATGAGTTTTATTCATTTTTATTTTTTGGCAATGCATCTTAAATGTGTATTTTGTATTGTGTCGTTGTTTTATAAACAGTAAAGGTATCAGATGGAAAATCACCATATATTGAAGCTGACATGAAATACGTCTTCATAGTTAACACAGAATACTTAAAATATTAAAATTTTTAAAAATCCAATTGTCACATCACAGGACCATTGAAATTCACCTGCGAAGGAAAACAATGGTGACAATATAAAATTATACACAAGTCACGTATATTTAATAACTACCCATAATTATCATATTGATTTACCATGGCATTTCTATTCAAAGCTACTTTAAAGATTATATATATACACTCAAAAACAAGGTAATGTTCTGTATTTTTAAGTTAAAGGTCAATAGATCTACATCAACATTCATTTTTACACACCAGACCAAGCAGAAGGTGGTAAGAGTGACATTTATTGTGGTCGAGTTTTTACAAACAAGATTAATTTGACCTGCTTATCTTCAGTTAACTTCACATTACAACATGGAATGGATCTATATCTCAAACACGTTACTGCAATATGTGATTTTGCACATTATTTTGCTCCACACAAACACGAAACGATTCAGTCATACACTATCCATGACTAAACTCATGTCTCAAACTGAATGTATGTCTTGCATTTGATTTAGATGTAAAATAACATTTGTTTCTGTGCTCCCTGTAGTAATTGTACTGACCTGACACACTTGTGGACACAGGCCTTAGTGGACTAAACAACTACAAAAAGATTTAGATGGACAGTTTAGTCTTAAAAAGACACTTTCATGGGGTTAAAGGGGTCATACCATACGTAAAGTTTTCCCTGAGCTCCACTTATAATTTTGTGCAGAAATAGCAATCCTAAATTTCTTTTTGATAACATTTATTTTTATTTTTTTTTTACCCATTTTGACTCTTTCGGTCAATAACATATTAATCCGTCTGACATCAAAAATATTTAGGCCTAATTTTTTAAGTATATAATATTTTGCATTTGAATTGCATATAAAATTTCCATTCACTTGGGTTACACAGTTTGGACAAAAATCCAATACATAATACCTCCATTATGTATCCAATAGATCGAATACATAAATCTTAAATGCACGTCTTCAGAGGAGTTCCGAATTAGTTCTTATGGCTTATTTTCAATAAATACCCCTTTTTGTAAGAAAGTTTTGAGTTCTCAAATGTATACTTTCATGGAACATCAGACTCTTTTATCGAGAAAATATCAAGGACAATTTGATTTCATATGATATAACCCCTTTAAATACACGGAGACAGAGAAAGAGAGCTTTGTGGTGAAACAGGACAGACATAAACGGAGACAGAAGAAGCTGTTGCCCATCACGGGAGAAGAAGAGAGGCGTGATTGGACTGCAGTGCTAATGGCAGCTGCTTCAGCCAATCGGTGAGCTCACAAATGTCACATGTCACAGTGTGCTGGTGGAGGAGGATGCCAGCCGTTTCCCTATGTATATTCTGAGAGAGAGAGTAAGAAATAGAAAGAAAAAGATAATCTGTCACCTTTTGTCTTCTGTCAGACAGCATTGGAGTTCTTATTTATGCTCTTTATTACAGGCAACATCAATGCCAGTAATGAAAATGTAAGTCAAAAATGTGGTTTGTATGACTCAATACAACATTACAGAGAGTTTGAACAGAACAAACATTTCTCAATTGTCTGTGATTTATTGCAAGCACGGGCCTATGGGACTTGGTCTTCATTTAGACTTCATCTACAGTTTCCTGCAAGACCTCTTCATGGTCACATTTTCACTTCAGATGTACAAGTACTTAATAAATTACAGAACTGCATTTTAGTGAGGCACAGCAAAGGACAAATGAAGAGAAAAGCGTTGAAAGGTAAAGAAAAGTGAAGAGATGGCTATATTCCCCATAATAACAAAACTGTCACCATCCAAGATACTATTTTATCCTCAAAACAAACACTCATCTATGCAGTGATGGCATATAATTTTAGTAAATCACATTATCAGTACAGTATGTCAATCAATGCACTTACACAAGTGACTTCTATATTTCATTCACATGCAGAACAATCATTTTGAGAATTCATTTATGCATTTAAATGCATAAACAAAAACAGACTATCACTTACGAATGGCAAATGTGTACTATATGTACGGCAGCAGTGTATTTAAATTCCAAGTGCTGTCAGCTGTGGGACTTTCAGTGCAAACAGGCCTCATAATGTGATCGAAAAGGCCTGTTTAAAGGCTCCTTCCAATCATCTTTTTGCGTTAAAATCAGTGGAACAGCCATTGACTTCAATGGGGCTGTCTGGGCCATACATCCACAAACCCTATGGTTATATTTATGCAGATTACCTTTAATTCTGTAAAATACTGAAATGCAAAAAAGGCAATATGTATAGACTCTTTATACATAGACAAACCTCATTGACACATTTTACAAAATTTGGCCTGGCATCCATCCTGTGGAATCTTAAAGCAAAAGATTTGTATTGATATAAAATTAGAAGATATGATGAAACATGAAAAAAGTCTCACCCCAGGCCCAGCGTCAGAGCATGTGAGGCGAGCAGAGAGGGCAGGAGGATGAGGAGCACATCTGAAGAAAACAAACCCCTCTTCATCACCTCAGTCTTCCTCACGCTCAGAGAGCCAGACTGCTTTGGGTGATGAAACACAAACTCCCTAAAGACAGAGAGAGAGAGAGAGAAATCAGGGTCATTCAGCAATATAATCTAGTTAAGCATTTGGAATATTAAAGTTTAAAGACTATTAAATATTTAATCCAGGTTTATTTGCACAGTTTATTATTTAATACAAAATTCTGATTACACAATATTATCAGCATCATTTCAGAGAAGTTGAATTGAAAATGCACATAAATCTGTAAGGACCCAGTATTTCTCTTTTGCTTTATTGAGGTGATGATCATGTTCTCCAGCATTTTTGAGAATATATGATCAGTGTCACAAATTTACTATATCAGTTACATGAAACTTATTTCTTGGACAATTTATTTCTTATAACATTTGTTATTCATTTTACATCAACATTCCTTTGTTTTAAAAAAATCTAATGGATGCTGTCAGGCTGGATCCAGAGCGTGCACCAGGTGAACCTGGAGGTGTTTTAAGATAAATTTCTCTGAAACAGATTAAGCCAAATTCAGCATTGTAATCCCAATTTAAATCTCGTCTATCCTATCATATAAAGCTTGTTGCCTCATACACATGCAGGAATGCAAGCATACAGTGCATTCAGAAAGTATCCAGACCCCTTCACTTTTTTCAAAATATATATATATTTTTTTCAATAAACTACAAACCCGATTCCAAAAAAGTTGGGACACTGTACAAATTGTGAGTAAAAAAAGGAAAGGAATAATTTACAAATCTCATAAACGTATATTTGATTCACAATAGAATAGATAACATATCAAATGTTGAAAGTGAGACATTTTGAAATGTCATGCCAAATATTGGCTCATTTTGGATTTCATGAGAGCTACACATTCCAAACAAGTTGGGACAGTTAGCAATAAGAGGCCGGAAAAGTTAAATCTACATATAAGGAACAGCTGGAGGACCAATTTGCAACTTATTAGGTCAATTGGCAACATGATTGGGTATAAAAACAGCCTCTCAGAGTTGCAGATCTGGAAAGGCACCATTAATGCTGAAAGGTATATCCAACTTCCAGAACAATATATGCTCCCATCCAGACATCGTCTCTTTCATGGAAGACCTTGCATTTTCCAACATGACAATCCCAGACCACATACTGCATCAATTACAACATCATGGCTGTGTAGAAGAAGGATCCGGGTACTGAAATGACCAGCCTGCAGTCCAGATCTTTCACCCAGAGAAAACATTTGGACATCATGAAGAGGAAGATGCGACAAAGAAGACCCAAGACAGTCGAGCAACTAAAAGCCTGTATTAGACAAGAATGGGACAATATTCCTATTCCTAAACTTGATCAGCATGTCTCCTCAGTCCCCAGATGTTTGCAGACTCTTATAAAAAGAAGAGGGGATGCCACACAGTGCTAAACATGGCCTTGTCCCAACTTTTTTTGAGATGTGTTGATGCTGTGAAATTTTAAATTAACTTATTTTTCCCTTAAAATGATACATTTTCTCAGTTTAAACATTTGATATGTCATCTATGTTGTATTCTGAATAAAATATTGAAATTGGAAACTTCCACATCATTGCATTCAGTTTTTGTTCACAATGTGTACAATGTCCCAACTTTTTTGGAATCAGGTTTGTACACTCCGTACCTCATAATTACAAAGGGAATATTAGAAATGTCAAATAAAAAAATATTTTTGTTTGTGATTCAGAAGAATGGTTACAACAGCTTAAACCATCCTGCATCACATTAGCTGAATAAAGCCCACACTTTCTCACACAATATGACGCATTTCACAGTATTTTTGCTTTTGACAACCATTTGTAAGGTGAAGAAGTCTATCCATTAATTAGTAAAAAAAAAAAAACTGCACAAAGACATGAGACATCTGTCTCCCTTATATTAATATATTTAATGGCCAATCCTGATTTTAAGGTTATTTTTAAGGTTTTCAAGAATTTCAAGGTTAGAATATTGGTTATTGACATTAAATAAGCACAGATGTTTTATCTTTCATCTGTGGGTGTTTTACTACATCCAAATAGTGACAGAAATTTTGAAAAGTTCTTTGACATTAAATGGAGTATTTGAACATATTTTTCCATTCCGTGGCATACTGTAAGTTACAATGCATTTTGAATAGTTTGAAAATAAAAATTCTGTCTGTTTTTGTTATTTTGATAAGTGCATTAAGCTTACATTATTTTTATAGCCAGTCAGAAAGACTATACACTGACCCTGACTAACGTCTTTGATGTAAAAGTTTTTTTGATCAAGCAATCCAAACATCTGGATGGACAGAGACTAAATGACTTTACATCAGCTCTATTTCGAAAGATTTATTTCAAATAGCCTTTGAAATGGTTTTCCAGCAAGATCTATATTTGCAAAGTGTATATATGCACCATCATGAAAACTGGCATTGACAAAGTGAAGCTTTTTGTGCTCTCCCAAAGCTTTTTTACAGCTTTTAACAATTTCATGATTGATATCACAGCAGTCTCTGCTACAATCTGCAATCATTACATCATTAAACGTTGCAATTCAAAAAGTTTGTGACAAGGTTTTGATACATGCATTAAGAACTTTCTCCTCATCCTCTCGTTAAACGCCGCACAAGTGAGGCTCAGATTCGCTGACTCATGGTGTGGCGCACAATCTATTTCTGTGTGGCGACTCAATGATCCTCTGAGATTTAAGCAGAGGTATGCAGGAGGTCAAACGCTCCACTGCAAGACCTGGCAATCTGTGAAGCACTCTGTTATTCTGAAAGGACACTTAAGCGAACAAGAACATCTCATTTATTTCTACCCATAATGCCACATGGTGTTCATGATATACTTGCATCCTTAATAAGCAGCATTTTATCTAGGACCGCAAACTGCCATCATGTGCAAAATAAATAAATAAATACAAATTCCATCTTTACTGTTGTCTATTCCAAGTGTTTTTTCAAATTACAATTACAAATTAATTACATGAACCATGCATGAACAAAACCAATATTGCATGCCAAAATCAAAAGGACAAAATAATTTTTAAATTCTGCATTTAAGACCATTAATATTTTTCATATTGTGACAATATTTTAAAGGAAATTAAGCTCATATATCAGAATTCTCTGTACTGTGAAGCAGAAGAAAAATTTACTACATTTCAAAAGCTTGGGGTCAGTAAGGGTCTTTTTATGTTTTTTTCTATGACACATTTTTAATTGATATGTTATATACTTTTACAAAAACCGCTGCAGTTTTATTATTTATATATATATATATATATATATATATATATATATATATATATATATATATATATATATATATATATATATATATATATATATATATAACAAACACCTGAGTAAAAACATGATACATTTACTAATTATCTACATTGTATCTATCAACTGCCTTTATTACATCTGAAGGTGAACTGAGGAAACTACCAGGATTTAAGAACACAGGCTACACCTGAATCAAAGTCTAAATGAAGGGTCAATCTTACTTGGGCGGGAGGTTTTCTGGCCGACTGGACCAATCCCACACCCACTCAGCACTCACTCGCCTGTCATTCTCATCCGACTGAAAGAGAAACAATGCAGAGACTGTGTTAGTGCATCATTTACATACTTTACTGGCCTTAAATCAGTAGCTTCAGGAACAAAACTGTTTAATGTACAATAGTTTGAAGTGTACTGAAAATGACTAATGCTATAAACCACACTGACAATAACATGCTAAATTATTTAAACGCTTAATTATCATTGCAAGTGAACCTGTTTTTATTGTAGCCTTTATTTAATGCATTTTCTTCCTTTTCCCATGTCAGTTTTACCATGCAAAGTTTAATTTCAATAGTCTATTAATTTTTTATCCTATTTATGCAAGATTATAACGTCTCTTAGATGCTCACCAATACTGCATTTATTTGATCAAAGATACAGTAAAATTATTAATATTGTGAAATTTTATTACAAATTGAAGTAAATGTTTCAATATACTGTAAACTGTCATTTATTCCTGTGATCAAAGCTGAACTTTCAGCATCATTACTCCAGTCTTCAGTAAAACATGATCCTTCAGAAATCATTCTACAATTATTATATTATATTATATATAGAATTAGAATAGTGAGTACTTACGAGCATATACATAAACCATGAGACTAATTACCATCGTAAAGTCTGTCTCAGTCTGTCATAATTAAAGCATGGTTATGATTGTAACCATAATAAGTTGATTAGACTTTCAAAATCATCCTCATGATTCAGCTCATTGCTTGTAGATGTAAAACAGCCTCCTTTATTTGGCAGTATCATGGTACAGTACAGTGCTTCAGGTGTCTGTTACCTGTATAGTCACACAATCTGTGCTGCTGCTGCCCTCACTGGCTGGTTTGGGAGATCCAGATGTTCTCGGGGTCACGACTTGCGGAGGACTGAATTCAGAGAGGAAGCCTGTGTTATAAGAGCTGCATGCAAAACAATTACCAAAGACTGGATGCATTGTAATTTCTCCCCTACACACACGTACACACTCAGATGATTTCATGTTCACGAAACTGGAGTTCTCATATACAGTTTCAGACGTTTCTCCTAAAATGTCTCAGGTGATATAAATGAGTAAATTGCTGAGATCCAGTAACTGAGAAAGAGCTATAAAATGAATGTAAGCAGCTCAGATCTTTTGGGGTTTTTGGGTTTTAACTGCAGAGTGCATGCAGTTTAAGACGTTGTTGAGATCTCACCGGAAACTCTATAGGAGATACTGATAAAAAAAAAAAAAAAAGTATTACATTATCAGAGCAAAATTGAGGTAATAAGCAAAAATATGCTTATGTGACATTTTCCTGATAAAACGAGACTTATATCAGGCTTATTAACCCTCAGAAATCAAGCATGGAAAGTAATAGTGCATTATCTTTTACTTCACTGAATGTGCTTTTATGTTGATCATGCGTGGTACAGTGTGTAATCACTCATTAGTCATTAAACATGCTAGAAACTGAAAAAAAAGAATAATAATAATAATTCCAAGTCCTAAAATTCTTACATGTGCTCCAAACAAGTAAGCAAGCTGTGACATTCAATATGCACATTTTTTTCCAACAAAATTGTTGTGGCAGTACATTTCATTTTCCTAATATTTGGAGAAATATTTAGATATTTAATATTAAGATAAAAAGGTATGGTATGAGAGTCAAACACAGCTTGATGACTCTTATTTGTAATTTTTCTTTCATAAGAGCAGATTTGTTTACTTCCAGGTGCACTGGTTCAAATGAAAGACTCCAAACCTTTCTGTTTGACTGCTCCTCTCACACTCCAGCTGAGCTTCCAGCAGAATCCTCTCCAGCTCCCCCTGCAGGAGGGAGGCGGTGGTGTCCTGCGCTTCTGTTTGACCTGCAGGAGCCACCAGACCCTCCAGCTCCACCCAAGAGCCTGACGGACATGTGAAAGACACAGACTTGGATTAATGAAATGGGCTCAGTTTGATCACTCACTGACAGAGTGAATATGTGTGAATTTATATGTTAAAGTCAACTAAAAATACAACTTGTTTCCGAATTGTGACATATTTGCAGGTAAAACTGGACATTCAATGTAGAACAGGATTTGATATCTATCTATCTATCTTATCTATCTATCTATCTATCTATCTATCTATCTATCTATCTATCTATCTATCTATCACTGATTGCTGTCACATGGACACAGGGTCATGAGGATACAGTAATGTTGCCCAAACAAGAGCTTGCTTACATAAGCATTTTATTTCTGTCAGAGATTAGCCAGTCACATCTCTCTCTCTCTCTCTCTCTCTCTCTCTCTCTCTCCCCAACTCCCCCTCCCTCCCTGTCTTCTTTCTAATTCTTTCCCTGTGCCTCGAGCATCCTCTCTTTCTGCCCTTCCTGGTCATGTTGGGTGTGTTTTTCAGAGACAGGGGTGTTGCAGTGGAGGGACGGTGCCATTGCCCCAGATTCTCCAGCATGTGGAACTGTGACATAACCACAGACGAGGGCCGTGTGTTATGTATACAGAGCGTAAGATCAAGCTGTGAGTGTGGATGAGAGAATGTGCATGCTTTGTGTGTTTTATGAATGATAATGACAGGGATTTGTTTTTATGAAGAATTTGTTTTCTGCAAGAACTATTGTTCTCACGTTCCACCCTGCGGACAGTTTAAGCTCCTGATCAAATTATAAGAGCTGTTAACCCTCTTCACAGTAATTGGCTTAGATAGAGACAAAACAAGCGAGTCATGGAATCTGTTTACATAACAATACAGACATAAACAGTGGCACAACAAAATAAAAACAGACCGATATAACAGAGCATTCCTAGTACAAAACATACTAGTCAAGATCAATAGTCTTTAACGGTATTTTTATTTTTACAAATGTATCCCAGCTTATTATGTTATTCAATTTAAAAGTATATTTGAAATATTTAATGTGCATTCGGCGGGTTATTTTTCTATATATATATATATATATATATATATATATATATATATATATATATATTGTAAATAAATATTATAGGCTGTACAGTTATAGCCTATGCTATGGCTATACAATAGAGTTAAAAAATAACATCATATAATAACATATAATGATCATATATATATATATATATATATATATATATATATATATAATCACAGGTTATAACAATTAAGAAGTGTTACATAGATATGCGGTTGTTTTACCGTGCAAAGCATCATCCGGGGATTGAGATCCTGACAGAGCCATGATGGGACACAGGAGTTCAGGAGCAGATGTAGTGACTTCAGCTCCTCTCGACTCTCTTTGCCCGTGTTTCCCTCTGCGTGTGTTGTCAACACTGTTGTCGCGCGTGTTTGAGTGGATAAATCACTAATCACTGTTTCTTAGAGGACGTTTGCCCTCCTTCCTCCAGAGGGCGCTTGATGGCTCATAAAACCGGGACTTCACAATTAAATAGCACTTTTTTGTGTGTTTTGTTGAATTATTGTGCATCACTAATTGAAAAGTTAAAAGTTTCAACGGGAAATAATTAGAATATTCTTTTGAAATTATTTTTAAAAATCACATGTTTTAATATAAGTAAATAATTGTGACAAATGACCATGCATTTAGCGACTGGTCCAATTTACACCTGAATAGTTACATTTTATATTTTATTTAAAAACAATGGGGAAAGGGTGAAACAAAATAATAATCATTTAGCCCCTATCGTTGCGGACCAATCAGAGACAAGTTCCTGGCTTTACGCCCCGCCCTTTGTGTCATCTGGTTTCAGAGCAGCTTTGCTGGATGGCCATTCTCCGCGCTTGGTCTGTTTTTTATGACGTAAATGCAGTAATCTCTCTTTTTTTATCCCCCCACGTGTTTGAGTATGAGGTAAATATTGGCACCAGTCCCTTCTTTTTCATAAGTAGGCCATATGTGCCTATTTTCAGTCTAAAATCTCAGCAGGTTAATGTTTTGTTTGTTTGATATTCTTTAACAACCCATTTTCAGATATGACATAAATTATGTTTACAATTATTTTAAAGGTTCAGCATTAAATGTTTGTCTTTGACAGAGACAAGGGACACAATAGTGTACCCAAAAATAAGTCACATGACAAAGAAAACATCCAGCATGTGTTGTTTCCCATTTAGAGTCACCTGACCTCAGATAAACTTCTAATACATGGACAGATAATCTCTCCTGATCAACACACAAACACACACAAACCTAATCCATCTTTCACTAACAAAAAAGTAGCATGGTACTGCCAGTATTTTTTGACACAATATAGATAGAATTTGCATTTCAGTTGTTTTAAAAAAATATATTTGGATGCAGTTTAGTTGACTTTACACACACATATCATGACATTTACAGAGCAATAATACATCCACATTGAGCTGGTGTTTCTGCCATGCCAAGAACATATTCCCAGCAGCAAGAACCTTTAAAAATGCAATTGGAGTAAGATGAAATAAGGAGGTATTTAATTACAGATCCTCTACAGCTGATACGCCTATCACTTTCTGCAAACACAACCTCATGCAAGATAACATATATAACCTTAAGTGCATTTTTGCTTTAATACATTGACAACTGCATATTTAACATATCCAGGACATGTTTAGAAAAATCATGTTAAAATATCAGAATCAGATATGATCTTCGTGCTTTTGTTGAACATTTTTTCATTATTGTTTTGCAGTGCATTATAATGTTCTGATTATAAAACTAAAAATATTGATACAGATATTTATATGCATTTTTTGTAAGTAGTCTGCTATATTGTTACAAATTGATTTACTTAACAAGCATTACATTATCAGAACTGCGTCAGATGTTGAAGTAAAAATCAGCATCTGCACATATTTTGCATATTTTCGCTCAATTTGAGCCTCTAGTTTCAAATGAGGTGTTTTTTCCTCCTCACGTTTGAGCTCCACTAGGCTATATATCATATGAATCATAACTACTGCTTCATGAAGGACCAAGTGTGGCTGGTTTCCGCTGGAATTGTGCACTTGACATCTTTGTTTTGTGCTTAGATGCCATCTGCAGGTCACTAATACAGCTATAACTTTCTTGTGAATAAAAATACTGCAATGAAATTCTAGCAAATAAATAAATATTGACGAAAATTTTAAGGGAAATGGTTGTAAGTCAATGATCACGGGCCACAATAAGATTCTGTCTAGGTAATGTGAGCTTGCTACAGGTTAGCCTACATAAAAAATGAATTGTATTTTATATTTCAGCTCATCTCGAATCGAACTGATTTTGGAAAATCGCTCAGTCTTTTATGACCGTAATTATTTGTATTTTTCATTTTACAAAAATGAGACCTTAAAATTGCATTTATTTTTTTAAATGACATAATGCAACAAATGCATGCAGTCACTGGATGTTGTTTAATACATCACCAGCAGGAGGAGACAAAGCTGTTCGAAAAACACAGAGGGGATGGACAGAGCAACATGTATTATAACAAGACCTCGAGTACATTTTTGCTTTAATGTATTGACGACTGCTTAATAAAGATCATCAGGACGTCATTTTTGTAAAAGGGTGAGATTTCTTTTTTTCTCCCTGATGCATAACTAATTTATTTTTTTTTCTAACATCCTTTGAAAAACACTTTGATGGGTCGAGCGGAAGTTCTCAGGTGTCTTTCTGTCTGTTTACTGAAGCATGTAAAGGAAACATCCGTTTGTCCATCTAAAGAGCACCTGCTGACCGTCTGACCCCAGGATTGTTCAGCTAGTTCATGTTGCTCTGCCCTCAAGGCAAAGGTGTAGTTATACACCAACAGCAGCTGCAAGCTGACCTTTCATCTGGCACCAGCTTTTTCAGCTCCAAAAAAAAGCTAATTCTAAAGAAAAAGCAACCAGACCAAACAAAGAGAAACGTCAGAAAACAGCTAAAATAAACCATAAGAACATCAAGTCAACTGTATTTTTTAGAAGTTAAGAACGTTTAAGACCTTCAATTTTTAAATGTTTAAAAAAATGCTTTATGTTGGTTATGCGAATGCTAGGAAAAACATTAAAGAGCGTTCCATTGAATCATTGTGCATACATTATGGGAAGTATAAGTAGTTATGTTTAAAAAATGAACTTACATCCTTATAAAAAAGAAAAAGGTCTGAACAATGTCTAAATAGTGTTTTGAATGAATGAATGAATGAATAAGTGAATAAGACATTTATATAGCATTTGTGTGTGAGTGTGTGTGTTACTGTTTTGAGAATGTTATCAACACATAACTTTAAACGAACATTCTGCGAACTGGAAGAATGTTTGTTCATAACTTTGAGAGAACGTTCTGAGAATGTTCTCTGTTAGCTGGGTATTTGCTAACTGGGACTAAGACATGAAGATTCTAAGATGATATTAATATTATAAAATCATGCTTTTCTCTAAAAAGCTGTTTTGTAGCCTACTGTAGAAACACAAAAAATAATAATAATAATTGGACATATGCTCTGACAAATAACACTCTAATGACATTTCATTAAAATTATTCTCAAAACATTTTTTTGCAAACATGCTGCAAATATTGATAACATCATAAAGACTATTATTCAAAAAAAAATTTCATTCGAAGTGAATGTTCATCAAGTTGGTGTACAAATGACATCGTAAGAACGTTTCATGATAACATTATGAAAGCTTCAGGCAAATGACAATATAAGAATATTCTAAGAATGTTATATTAATGTTTTCTCTGAACATTTATTAAGTACAAATAACATCAGGATGTTCAAAGAACATTATTCTAAGAATTTACAAACTATGAATAAGAACCCCAATAAACAATAATATTTTGTCCTTATATTTACCTAACTTTTAAAGACTGTTAGTGAAAGTTATGTGATTGTTCCCTGTTAGCTGGGGCACTGATCATTTGCATCGGCCTGTCACAACATTATCAGGGTACAGGATACTTCAGATAATAAAACGACACTGGATAAGGAAGGCGGATGAGTCACTACATTGTATGAAACAAAAAAATGGCTAATGTTGTCTCTCGTTCTTGTGTATACGAATGACACACTTTACACTGCAGGTAAAGGCAATTTATATCTATATTTACATTTACATTTCTTAATTTAGCAGAAGCTTTTATCTAAAGTGAATTTTAAATGAGAAATACCTTACAACAAGCTCTTTATCAGAAGGAGACAACACATCTGAGTGTCCCATAACACATTTCATATCTAACTCTGTTTGTTTTACGTTCTTGTGTTTTCAGCACAGTGAGTGCTAAAGCAGCTATCCCGTGTCATGTGACCCCTGCTGGCCCCTGACACCGCCGCGGGACTGAGACCCAACACTATATATAGCACAGATGAGGGCTCAATGTGCATCTCCAAATACACCAGCTCTCTGGCTTCAAGATGAAGGGCTCGGGGGAGATCGAAAAATAAGGGTCAATAGCCTTAATCTTCATATAACGCTATCATTTTTCACTTCCATTACTGATCAGGGGTGCGTTTCCCAAAACCATAGTTGCTTACTAAGTTAGTAACTTTGTTGGTTGCAATGCAATTTCCCATTGCCAACCAAGTAAGTTGCTAACAGGTTAGCAACTATGATTTTGGGAAATGCACCCCTGATTTGGTCTACATACGTCTGATATTAGACCAGCTATAAAGTCAATGTGTATCTCATTTTATAATCCAGATTTATGGAAGCTGTTCAAAGACGCAAAACATGCAACTCCTTTGCTTCTGTTTTGTTTGGAAACTGGCATTATTGTTATTTTATTATAATTCCACACACAGTTGTGGTTAATTTCATGCATTAGCATTATTGATGCAAAAAATGACATGTTTCAGCTTTGTACGAATGGTGCTTTATAAATTAGATGTATTAATTAATTAGGACAAGTTCATCAAAACATGTAATTCCGAATTAGTGTTTTTCATTTGTAAAATATTCAGTAAAACACAAACATCTCTACAATAGACTAAATAGCCTGTGTGATTAAATGTTAAACTCAAATACAAAGAATCAATATTAATTGGTTGTTATAAAAAATTAAGATCCCTTTCCTTGTTTTCATGATCTACTGGCAGAGGAAAACTTTAAGCACCAAAAATGAGTAATATTTACATATTCAGTATGTCCATGATTAGTTTTTACATTATTCATAAGAGCTTTTAAGACTTGAAGACTGTAAACAGTGTGATGTGTTCTGATGATAGTTACTAGTAAAGGTCATTATTAATAATTTTTGTTTTGAAATTCAACCCTGAAACCTATAGCTGTACATTTTAATACAGGATAGCCAGAAAAAGAATTAGAAAAAGAACAGACATGCATAGATTACAAAATTATTTACATATTCCATGGATGCATATTATTCAGTGATTTCAAAGTGCATACATTGAATGTGATTGTCTGAAAACATTGCTTGACTAATTCCATCATCTACGTCTCTTTTATAAGCATGTTCATTCAGAGCTGGACTGCAGATCTTGTGCTGGATCTGTCCTGCTCCTGCTTTCATTACTAACATCTCTGTTCAGTTCGACAGACAGAGCGACCCGGTGGACATCCTTCTCCCGGAGCACAGCATGACAAAAATACTGGCATATTAAACATCCTTCTAAAGAAACAGAAACAGAAACACAAAGAAATCAGAAAAAGCTTTTCCAGATCTGTTCCTGTAGCAGTAAAACCTTGTTCATTTTATTTATTTGAATGTCATTAAACAATTTAAAGGGCATCAAAAAATGGCGAACAATATAAAAATGTTAAATGACAATATGTTACCGTGCTGAAATGCACAGCGAAGAAGATGGTGATGATGAGGATGCCGATGATGATGGATGCGATGGACACATAGAGCGCCATCTTCCCTAAACGCCTTGATCCCTCATAATCCCCCTGATCATAACTATTTCTGGACTATAAAAGACAGATTCAAATATTTAGAGACATGACAAAGCTTTTCACTCTTTCTTTGTGATGTGTGTTTGTGTGTGTTCATCCAGTCACACTAATATCAGCAATCAAACCAACAGTTATCTTTAGTCTTGCATGCAGTTGCTGCCCTGATAGCATATCTACATCTGCAAGATGTGTGTTAAAGATTGCTTCATCTGGAAAGCATCTGCTGTGTTCAAACATCTTTAAGATGTCACTTTCACATACATTCTAAATCATAAACATCTTATTTCCTAAATGTCTATTTGACATCTACCAGGAAATGTCTAGGAGATTTATTGCAAGTGAGCAAAGACTCTGAAAAGTATGTCTTACAGATGTAAACGCACATCAAAAAGACATCTCTGATATGTATTTGTGCTATCAGGGTAAGGAGTCGTATGATTCTGCTCTAAGAAAGACTGTTTCCACCACTGAATAAAAAATAAAACGGTAAAGGTAGTTGCGAGTTCATATCTTGCAGTTCTGACTTTATAACACGCAATTGCGAGTTATAAAATTAAAATTGGGAGTTATAAAGTCAGAATTGTGAGATATAAACTCGCAATTGCAACAAAAAAAAACTCAGAATTGCGACTTTGTATTCAGACTTTTTTGTCTTGCGATTCTGACTTTATAACTTGCAATTCTGAGAACATAAAGTTGCTATTCTGAGTTTTTTCTAGCAACTGCGAGTTTATATCACAGTTCTGACTTTATAACTCACAATTGCGAGTTTTGATCATGCAATTCTTAGTTTGTGAGATATGAACTTGTAATTCTGAGAAAAAAGTCACAATTGCGAGTTTATATCACACAATTCTGAGAATTTTGAGGAAAAAAAGTAGCATTTTAGTGGCGGAAATGCGCTTCCATACAGTTCTCTAGCTTTGGTTGGCTATTTATTTATATTTTCTTATATTATTTATTTCCTGTTTTATCATAGGTGCTAGGTTAAAATTGTGTGATTGCTTGAACAAGTAATAAACAAGCACATCTCTTTACAGCAGGAATCATGTTCAGAGCACAAAGAGACAGTCTTTGTGGGGGGCAGCTGTGGCCTAATGGTTAGAGAGTTGGACTTGTAACCCAAAAGTCACAGGTTTGAGTCTCGGTGCTGGAAGGAGTTGTAGGTGGAGGGGAGTTAATCAACAGCTCTCTCTTCCGCCCTCAATATGGCTGAAGTGCCCTTGAGCAAGGCACTGAACCCCCTGGCGCTGGATCTATAGCTGCCCACTGCTCCAGGTGTGTGTTCACTTCTCACTGCTGTGTGTGTGCACTTGGATTAGTTAAATGCAGAGCACCAATTCCGAGTATGGGTTACTGTACTTGGCAAATGTCACGACTTGCACTTTTTTTCACTAGTCCCTCAGTTTCACAGACAAGGCTTAAGCCTAGTCCCAGACTAAAATGTCTGAGCTGTTTAAACTGAAAGAAACTTGCACTGGTTGATCATAAAATATATCTATGCCTTTGCTTTGTCTCAAGAGTGTTTTTTTTTTTTTTTTTTCTAATTAAACTATGGCCTAATTCTGGTTTAGTCTAAACCTTGTCTGTGAAACCAGGCCAATTTGTTAAGCATTTAACACAAGATTGCTAAAAATCAAATAAAGGTATAGTATGTAATGTTGACAGTAAGCTGTTAAAATGGTACTGCAATCCAAAATCAAAATATTGAAGAGATATGTTTCTCCCGCCACTACCCCTCTTCAGACTCAAAGCTCATGCGGGTTGCCAGATTGAGGCAATGAGCTTTACACTGCAAGTTGATAAGATGATTAATGCGTGTTATAATATGCTATTAAGTGTGTGTGTGTGTGTGTGTGTAAAGACTTCTAACACTAGTTTGCTCTATTCTTTTTTTATTCTATATGTTTTCTTTTTATTTATTATATTATTTAAAATCCCTTGCTATGTGTACTGTGTTTAACCTAACTGAGACTTGTTATAGCACTTATATATCATTGCTCTTTTTGTTGTTTTTGATTGCTTCCACTGTCCTCATTTGTAAGTCGCTTTGGATAAAAGCGTCTGCTAAATGAATAAATGTAAATGTAAGTTGGATGCTGAGATTTTTTTTTTTTGAAAGGTAGAATATGCAAGTTCGTTGGCAGGTTTTCATGGAGGAAATATGCGGTGTTTTCTGCCAGGGGGTGGGCACAATCACACAGACCAAAGCAAAAACAGATATTCCGACATGGAATACACATCTCAAAGCAGAATAACTAGCTGTAGCATTGTTTTGGTTTATTTTTCTGTAAAACAAGTATGTGAACTTAAATTTATTATGGTATTTATACATTAGCACACACACACACACACACACACACACAAAAAACATATACAGCACCTTTAATTAAAAATAAACCTTAATAAACCTTGACACAAACTGTTCTATTAATACAAGCCCCTGATTTCATGCAGACATTAATATAAATACAGATAAAATCTTGAGCGGTTTCCAGTACACATATGATTGTTAACTCACCATTACAGAAAAGACCAGGGCTAAAATGTTGACAGGGTAGGCCGGACAGAAGCAGGTGAGGATGGTCAGGAGCAGATAGTTTCTTAGAGGAGGTCGTGGAGTTGTAGAACCGAACCAGATGTGATATAAATCCAAGTTCCCGTTCAGAGAACTCTTCACGTCCGTCTGTGAGCCGCCTGTCGCCATGATGGCAGGCGAACACTCTGATAACACACAGATATTCGAGTGTGGAGAAAAACAGGTTAAAAAAGTTCAAAGAGATTAATAAATTCACCAAGGTTCAATGAGAACTGTGCAGGCTGTAAGGAAACAAGATGAAATGAAAAGTATTTTGGGCAGGACGGTGTTTAGGCAAGAAGAACCCGTGAGTAACGGGATCAGGGAGATGAGACACTTTCCCATGGACGGGTTCCAGGTCCAGCAACGTTTAAGTTTCTGTGATTTTCTGATTTTCCATATCACAGAAAGATTTGGCAAAAATGTAAAACTATAAAATGACACCAGGACAGTCTCACAGACCTAGACTAATAATAGAATCAAATGCAGAAATGGTGAGAAACCGAGTTTGTTTATGTGTGTGTGTGCTTGGCATGGGGCCAGCGAGTGGTATTGGGGTCACAGGGTATCAGGTGTGTGTTATGGGACAGAGATGAACATAACAGAGTAAGAGGAGCAAATCAACCACGTCTGTTCCCATGTCTTGAAGTGTTGGACGTCTTTTCACCTGTTTGTTTACTTGGTGCACTGGAATCCTGCTAGCTTTATGAACAATGGTTATTAAATGGTTAAATAGTTAAATGTTAGAGAAGGATTTAAAATATCTACTCTTATTAATTTTTTCATGAAAATATACATTTTGCACCACAGCAGGAAACATTTTCAGCAATTTTTATACACAGAAAATGTATCAAAAGCTATACACTGGAGAAATTGAATATTCAAATCAAATGTTAAAGAAGATCTATATTTATTAATTCTATTTTATTGATAATTATTTATGGTATTGCATAATTATTATAATATATCATTATTCTAGTATTGCTGATGTACTATATTTTAATATTTAGATTTTTGAAGGCTTTTTTTATATTTTATGTTTTCATTGCTATGTGTATAAAAAAAACAAATTATTTTACATTTCATTTTTGTTGTTTTCAAACGACTGCATATAGTTTATTATTATTTGTCTTTTTTAGGTTTCTAGCTTGTTCTTGCTAAAATAAAATAAGTTTATGATTTTTTTAAATGTTATTTCAATTTATTTTAAGTAATGTTTTTTATGGTTTTAGTCTTAGCATTAGTTAACTATTATAACCCTGATACAAAAAGTTTCATTTGTTTAAAGTTTTTTTAATATTGAAACCTTAATTTATCTTTAAAATATTTGATATATAAAAGCATAAAAAAAATATTTTATTAATAATCCCTTAATTTTGATGACTTTATTCTGAAACAATTATATACACGTAAAAATATTTTTAAATATTTGTAATTACGTAATCTTTAAAAAGTACTCAGATTTTTGTCCAAATTTTTTATTCTTTTATATTCTGTTTTTATGAAATGGTTAATATTCAGGGTTTACAACATTCCATATTCCAAATCCATATTAACTTTTCCACAGAATATTTTCGGTTTTGCTTTTGCATGAACTACTCAAATTACATTACAAAGAGTCCAATCCATTCTGCATACTACCAAAACAATCTCTGCTAACACTCCCTGAAAATGCAATAAAAACCACAAAGAAAATAATGAACGCAGAGACCATCAAATGGAATGTTTTAAAATAATTTATTAGGATCTTTTTACTTGAAAATTTCCAGAGGTGAAAAATAAAAAAATACAGTAAAGGGACAGCAGACCAGCGTATTTGAGCATCAGGTCACAGTGTTGACGTGCAGCTCCACAGCAACGGGACGGAGCGCCGCCCACTGATGCTTTCCAGTTTCGCCGCTGATCCCCTTCAACAAGTCCTCCAAACAAACAGCTAACATGTACGGTAAAAATCTGAGAAACTTTCAAGGGGTTAAAACGGATCTTGAAAAATATAGCTTTTTTTCTGAAAAATAATTCTTAATGCCACATAACCGCCGTCGTATTCGTACCACTGTTAACGGCGTTCGTTATTACTTGAGTGTAAAAATAACTTATTGCTTTTTGTTGGTTAAATAGTTACAGTGTGTGCCGTGCAGTAGTTTTGTGAGGCGTCCCTGTCAGCTGGAGATTCGGTCGTCACGTGACCACTGCTCCAAAGAGAGGCTACACGTGTCAAATGGAAGACTGGAAACAAATGCAATTAAGTAGAAATCAAACAGATGCAATGTTGCTGAAATGGAAAAAAAAATCACTCTGGATGCGTGTTATTAGTCAAGCGTAACAATTTTCCCAGAAGGCCTCTATTAGAGCTGTGTTGACAGAGACGTTCCTCTCCTTTACTGGCAGAGACGAGACAGTTTCAAAGGTGGCAGTTGAATGCATGTAAACTAGCTACGTGTACATCCATACTTCAGTTACACTCACACACGCATCCAAAACACACAACGACAGGTGTAACAGCGCTCAGACTCCTTTGCGTTGTAAATTTGTCCTTCATTTCTTCCAAAAACAGCATTGTACCGTTGAAAAACGAAAAGAAAAAGGAGAACGGTAAAGATTTACAATAGAAGTACACCACGCAAAAAAATTATACATATAATATATGTTTCCAAAAACAGCATGAAGAGAAGCCCAGCAGCCGTGCTCTTCGAAACTGAGGCGTATCAAGACCGCGTTTCCGTTTCCCAAAAAACGGGACCAAATCAGTTGCTCTAATGGAAAACACAACCTGGTTTGTCAGCGATGTGGTTTGACGCCTCATAAGTGACAGCAAACATCAAACAACGTGGTTTCAGAATGGTTTAAAATTCAGTGAGGAAAGCGTGAGGATTCATAAAAAAACAAAACGACAGAAAGGTCTGTTGATCTGGACCATTTAGTCCGAAAAAGCATCAAACGTTTGATCGTAGTATAAATGTGAGTCGAAAGTGAGAAGAGCACAACCAAAGACCCACATCGGTCCAACTTGGTCATGAAAATGGTCTCAGAAATGCAAGATTCAATGTGAAGAAAGATGTTTGCATGTTAAAAACCATAAAGGACCCTCAACCCTCCCGCAACCCCAAGTCGATCGTTCTTTCCGAACCCTCCCAAAATCCATGCAATATGTACAGTATCTACAAAAAGAAGCTGAACAATGAGCCTCAACAAGAGCAGAACCCATTTCTGTGTAAAAATGTGTCAGATATTCTTACATCTGAAAAAAAATGCAGATTCATGCAGAAAATTCATGAGTGAGGCCGATGTTTCTCGCGTAAAAACCAATTGTACGAAAAAAATAACCGATTCAGCTTAGGAAATGTTCGAATAACATTATATATGCTGAGTAAAAACTACCAAAATATACATTTTTGTCCTGTTTTTTTTATGGATTTGATTCATTCTTCATTCATTTGTTCTGTGTTGTTTAGATTCGTTTAAAAAATAAACAAATCCTTGTTTTTTTCAGCTTCGTGCTCCTTCTCTCTCTTTCTCTCTTTCTCAACATCATCTGTTACAGCATGAGTACAGTAAAAACATAAAAACACAGTCAGCAAAAATATGTAACAAATGCAGAAAAACATTTTCTGAAAAAAAAAAAAACGTTTCTAAACGTACAATCAAACAATATTGTTTTGACAAGGTTTTTTTTTTTTTTTTTAAATACGGCAGCATATCATAAATGAGTTTGATACATCAGAAAGGAAATACGGGATGAGGAAAACGAAAAGTGATGTTAGTAGAGAATAGAGAAAAATAAAAGGTGGAAACTCCAGAGCACGTGGGGTTCGTCCAATAAACACGTCACGTCGTCACAAGCACGTGAGTTTCTCCTCCCACGCTGGACCCTGATTGGACGCCCCTCAGTGGTAGCCATTGGTAAAGGCTGTTGCAATCAAAGGACCCTTGGAGGAGAAAAAAAAGAGGTGTTAAAAAATCTTTTGAGCAATGGAAGTCTTTGTGGCAAGATATTCTTGAGAGATTTCAAGCAGGAATGCAAAGCTCATATTTTTATTGCATTTTGCTCATTGCAATTTTATGTATAAAATGTGTTAGGAATGTGTTAAGTTGTTTCAGTGGTTGTCATCTCTGGTGCAGTGTGTTCTTATGCTGTCTTTGCTAACCAAAACAAAAACTATTAAAAATATATTTTTTTTCTTTTCAATTTAAAAGAATCTGAAATAAAATAAAAGTATTAGATGAAAAACCTAAACTTTACGCAAAAATGTAAAATACTGTCCTGGCAGCGAACTGAAATAGTAAGTTAAAATACTAAAATTACTACAACTAAAACTGAGATAAAAATAAATTGAAGTAGAAATATAAGTAAAAAATAAAATAAAAAAACTATATGAATTAAAATATGAATTGATATATAAAATAAAATAAAATATATATATATACATTTTGAATTAAAAAAATTACTTCAAATATTAATAAATACTACAACAACATATAAATAAGTTTTATACTTTAAAATTGGAGAGGTCTGTTGTTAGCAGTAACTGTTATTGTTAAATAAAACTAAATAACGAAATAAAACAAAAGTATTAGATGAAAAACCTATACTTATAAAACTAGAAATTAGTAGTTAGTAGAAACTAACTGTAATAAGTACTGAAATCAAAAATCTAAAATAAAAAGATATTTAAACAAATAAAACTAATAAAAATTAGAAAAGCACATAACAAAATTGCAAAAACTTAAAATAAAATGTAAAAAAATTAATTATTAATAAATGCTACAATATTATGTAAAGACTGAAATAACACTGATACTTCGGGCCACAAAGAGTAGGGAAAAACAATGATAAATGCAAATTATAAAATATAAATTACAGTGCATACCAAAATAAATAGTAATGCACTTTCAATGGAATTCAATGGGGCTCATAAATCGAGTCGCGTGGACTTCAATATTTATTACTTTTGTCCTTTTTGACAATAAAGTTATTGAATCTGATTGAACCTACCCCGAGTCCATGTCCAAACCCTGTGCTGGGGGCGGGACTTGCCGCACTGATATAGCTGCTGATTCCTGAATCCTGATTGGCTGCTGCATACAGCTCTGCCATTGGCCCAGGGCTGCTGGTGCCCAGGAAGCCAGCGGTACGTGAAGGGGTGGAACCTACAGGACAGATGTCTTAAATATTCAGAAGGTGCTTTACAAGTGGAAAGAGTTTAATAAATCTCAAAAACTGACAGTAAATGTGATTTTGCGTACCTCTGACCACTGCTGCAGCTGCGGCCGCTGCCATTGGTCCGTAGGCCGTCAGTGGAATGGCTGAAGGACAGAGAGACACAGGATGCCACACAAATACATGTCAGTTTGAGATCCTTTAATATCCTGTTACATGTGTTAAATGTTATGGTGAAAAGTCAACTAAGCTGTGTGTTCAGTGCATGTTATTCTAATGCTTGCTTCTGGAATCTTTTTGGAAAAATGTCCACATCAGACAACTCTGTCAAGCCCTGTCATTGGGCAGGAAGTAATAATAATGTGATTTTTTTATGTATATATATATATATATATATATATATATATATATATATATATATATATATATATATATATATATATATATATATATATATATATGCAGCTTTTGTAGTCTGGATGTAATATTACTGCCTTTAAGCAGTCTTGAATGTTAATTTAAGGCTCAACCAGTGACTAGTTTAGGAAAACTTGGTTGAAAACACATGATTGCATTGCAGAAATGACACACTGCAGTTCTGTCTCGGACCTTTAATTTAAATGAAGGACAACACACACAGTTTTTTGGGAAAATCAGCAGCATGTGTGTTTCGTGTGCAGCCGTGTGTTCATGTGTGCGTGTGATTGAACACAGAGAGCTTCTTGTAAAACCAGACGAGTCACTAACCTGTGATCTCTTGGGGGTGAGAGGAAGTCAGAAGGGGTGCACGTTCTAAATGGAATTCTAGAACAGAAACGGGCAAAAGAGCGGTTTGTGAACAAACTCAGCGTAAACCAGCTCCGAGCTAAAACACCAACACACACACACACACAGTGAGTGTTTTTCCACAAGAAGTCCTATTTACGAAAACACACTGATGTACTCCATGAAAGGAGGCTTTAAAGCGGCAGAGGAGAGACACGTCTAAGCGCACAGAAACACACACAACTAGGCACTTACAGCCGGGTGCAGCTGCTACACAGGAGGAAAGGAAGGGAACAGATTGAGGTGCAGAAGGACACGAGGAACAAAAAGCACAAGGAAGAGAGAAACGGGAGGACGTCGTTAGATCGCTGATCTCAAGGTGTGGAGCTGGTTAGACATGGAGCCGTAACACACAGCGGTAAGTATTAGTGCTGGGTGCTATGATAGTATCATGCAACTGAAACATTTCACTATGCTGCGCTAGAGCCAAACGCATGGATATTAGTTTTAATAAGTCAAGCTGAACTTGTTATTAAAGACAAGTGTAGCTGTTTACGGGCGCAATGTCGCAGATCATCCAATCACTCTTTAGATTCAGTTTTTTTGGGTTTGTTTTTTAATAATGTGAAGCTGTTTCTCAACTAATGATAGACAAAACAATAATTTGTCATGAATAATCTTTTGGTTTGCATGCATCAACTAAAACTGCATCGCCACATTTTAGTAAAAACATAAATGAAATAACATGTCTATATATGTATGTCTATACACACACACACACACACACACACGCACACACACGCACACACACACACACACACATGTATGGTCAAGTGATTTAAATGCAGTATATATTAATGTATAAATAGTATATATCAATATATATTCACTTTAATCTGTAAGTATATTATAAATTATGATATATACGATAAATATAATTTTAAAGATTAATAGATAGATAAGATAGACTTGCCTGGGAACTGGTATGTGTATCCTGGTGTGATTCCTGTGTATCCACGACTGGCGTAAGTGGCCGTCTGGAACCCTGGGTAACCTGAACAGAGAAAGCATAGTGTCTAAGGCAAGGTCAGATTATTTGGTAACACTTTTCAATAATGTCTGTTTCTATAGAGTAGGGCAATTCCTGTTCCTGTTCCTGTTCTGACTCACGATATGTAAGTACGTTTTCATATGTAAAGGATTTGCCACTGATGATTCAAACACGAGTTTTGAGCAGTGTAAAGTAGGCTTGTTGTTTGTCATTTCTCTGATCACAAATGCAGACATTGTTTTATGTTTACGCGACGCGATACACAACAAAACGTGTAAAAAGACAGTGTAAGTCATTATAATCAGTAATTATGTCCCCACTGGATGCAACCAATGCCTCGTTTGTAATGGGTTTTATTGTACTTGTCTATTTGCTCCGGGACACGGCATGTTAATGTTTACAAAGTTATACCAATGATTTATACAGCACGTCATATAAAATGATAATTGAAAGCAATAATTCCTATTATAATATTTTAAGTAACTCAGAAATTAATTCACAATTAATGATTGCACTAAATCTCAATCGAATGTACCATCATAAATTAATTGTCACTTATAAATGTAAATACTGTTTATTTTTCATTGTTATTACATTTGTCTTAGTTACTGCTAAAGTATTAATAGTGAATATAAATAAAATAAAAACCGGCATTTTAATTGTTATATGGGTTATTTGATGTGTTTAGCTTTTTTTTTTCCAGCAAAATTATTTTGTTTTCAACTCTGATTTGTGTCACACTCACAAAAGTGCAGACACAAGTGCAGTCTCTGTTGTAAACAGCAGGCAGCGCTAGACTGTCACCAGAGAGAACTGCAGCGCTGCACTGACTGGATTTGCTCATATGCAGGGACGTCGGACTGAGGGTAAAACCAGTACTGATTACCAGGGCCCCAAAGGAAGAGAGGGCCCTTGAAAAGTCTGGAATATATATTTTCAAGGGTGGGGGGCCCATTAGGACTGCCTATGCATAGGGCCCGGGATCTTGTGCAGCGCCCCTGCTCATATGCATGAGTTCACTGAGATTATTTGACTTTTCCTTCTTTTAACTCACCCAGCATGCCGATACCCAGCATGAAGGCGTCCATGCCGTAGGGCATCACCCTGGAGCGGCCACGCGCCGTACCTGTCGGTGACATCACTTCCTTCGGCTGAGCTTTTTTGCACTCCACCTTCAAAATCATAAACAAATTCTCTTTAATATCAAGTTATTCTAGTTAAGTAGCATCTGAGACAAAATTACAAAACAATACAATTACATTTTCAATAAATTATTCCATCTTTTATTTTATTTTTAATTCTTTAAAATAGTTTTAGAAGAATCATCTGAGATGAAGGTGATATTGAAAAATAACTACAAATGAAAATTAAATTATTATGTTATGAATTATTATGAGTTATGAATGAGGAACTTTTGAGATCAGATTTTTTTATTATTATTATTATTATTATTATTTTATGGATCTTTCTTTTTCTACACTTTTTATTTCTTCAAATGATTTTTACATTAGAGACAAGGTTGACACTTTAAATGACTATGAACTGAGAAACTCAATGAAGTCCATGGAGGTCTGCATCAGCAACATTTGAGCGGTACAATTTTCCTCAACTAAATCACAATTGAAATCTCTTTAATATCTCATCAAGTTATTGTAGTAATTTCAATCAAATTCAATTTAATCAAAAGAAAATAATTTGGAGAAGCATCTGCAACAAAGTTGAAACTTGAAATATAATTATATAAAAGAGTCATTTTGAACAATTAAAATTTACTTTAGTAAGAGAATGACTTTTTTTCTATCTCTCTATCTATTTCTCTATCTATCTATCGATCTTATATATAGATAGATAGATAGATAGATAGATAGATAGATAGATAGATAGATAGATAGATTGATTGATGTATTCAATTATCATGTATTAAAAAGGTTCAAACACACACACACACACACACACACACACACACAGAGATAGTGTTTCATAGCAGAACACACTCTCACCATCTTGTTGTTGATCTCGTGAAAGTGGATCTCGCAGACCTTTTCCACCACGTCTTCATTCTCAAAGGTCACGAAGCCAAAACCTGCAGAGCAAGAACACACATGCACTCTTTACCAATCACAAACATAGCATTGCTTTCAAACACTGAATCTTGTGTGCTTATTTGGTCCAGTTTGATCCTGGCATGACCTTTCCCCTTCTACTTTCTCATTCTCTGTACTCTCTTTTGTTCTGTTGCCATCTGTTCATATATTCAGTTCATTCTGTCAGGAGGTTAGCTCCTCACCTGCTGTATTTACCTGTCCTACTTGATCCCGCCCACTCATCTGTCACTCACTACAGGCTCCGCCCACCAGCTGTCAGTCAGACTTTCCTTGCCAAAGTGAATGACGGTTTAACCTCTGAACTACTAACCAGCTCAGCATTACTCTTACACCTTTTTAGCAATGCCTCTAAATGGAGAGGAGACTGACGAGAAGAGAAAAGATCTTTAATATTTCACCAAGTTATTAAAAAGCAGCCTTTGAGCAATTATTTTTTCTTAATAAATTTGGTTGATCTTTTTTTTTTTACTCCAAATGAACGTTGATGCTTAACTGATGTATAAATGAGAACTCAAGTATTATTAAATATTCCTCAAGTATAAGAGAAATACCAAGTTATTCTAGTTATATTACTATTGTATAAAATAGCATATACTATTATATTATATATACTTATGCTATATTATAATATTTATAAACACAAATTGAGACTTGTTTCAAGGCCAAGTTTAGGAGAAGTTAATATATTAAATGAAATATAACTCCATTAAGTCTTCCGAACGATCAACCTTTGAGCAGTTGCATTTGTCTTCCATACAAAAATGTGTTCTTTTATTTTTAATTTTCAAATAGAAAACATAGTGAAGTTAATAGTTCATACTGAACTTCTGAGCAGGAAAATATTCCTCAAATTATTCTAGTATTTCCAAACATCAATCAAGATATCAAATACCAACGTGATATTAAAATAGTAAACACATTGTCTCCTTAACTATGAAAGAGTAAATTTGACTTTCATCTTTTGTTTATATTATATATTATTTTTTATCTTTAATATCATACATTTTAGACTAAATTGATGCTGAAGCATAAGTATAAATGAATCAAAATGCCCATATGAACGTGCAACTTTTGTGCAGTAAAATACTCTTCAAGTACAAAAGAAAAAATAAGTATCTAAAGGCAAAGTTGATATTAAAATATAAAGGAAATAAACTCCATTAAGTCTCCTAAATTATGAGTTATTAAAGAAACAATCTTTCAGCAATTAAATTTGACTTTAGTAAGAGAATTGATTCAATTTTCTTATTTTATTTTATATATTATTTTATTTATTTTATATTATATATGGATTTTTGTTTCAATTCTTCAAAAGCATTTTAGGAGAAACGTCTGAGATGAAGCTGATACTAGAGCATACTAAAGTTTACGTCTCCTGAGTTATGAATGAACAATGGTTGAGCTGTAAAATATTCCTCAAGTTCAATCAGAAAGGATACAAGAAGAGAAAAGAAGAGAGGAAATGAGAAGAGACGAGTCTCGGAGGGTCTAACATTAAGATTAAACATTACTATGAGTGCAGGTGGAAAAAGAATGGGATCCAGGTCTCCTACCAAATTTTGAAAACCTGCTTAACTGCTTATCACAATTCTGTTAGTGAGGCAAAATCCAAATATTTCTCAAACTTGATCGCAAACAAATTCCAATAGGCCTAAGGTTCTTTTCAAAACAATAAATTCTGTTCTTAATCCTATTGTTCACTCAGTTCCTGATGTAAATATTGAGACGTGCACACAATTTTCTGAATTTTTTTTTGTTCAGAAAATTCAAGATATCAGATCCCACCTCTCTCCTTTTGTCACTGATCACT